>NC_134826.1:14440680-14497880 GCF_004210375.1 Tachypleus tridentatus | reverse complement strand
CTGTTTTGCTTTCTTTTATATACTCTCAACAATCACCCTATTTTTTACACAAAATTAAAGGAATAACAGCAAAGTTGTCACTACTTATAAAGATGTAAATATTTTTGTTATTTTCCAGGTCTGTATAGATAACCTTTAGAATATTACTTTCTGTAAACCACAATATAAAGCAGTAAATTTTCACTGTTCAATAATTCACATACCACTACCTTCAACTTTTCAGCGTAAGTGCATGAGTGACTTGCTTGTTGGTCACATTCCTGAAGATGAGGCTTTACTTCTCAAGAATGGCAGGTTGGTGAGAGTTTAATTAATAAATTTGTAGCTACAAGTTTCTATTATTTACCTAAAAATAATTTGGAACTTTTAATTGTTGAATCTCAGGTGCAGTTATGAACATCAAAATATTGCCAGTTATGCAATTATTTGATTAGATATATAATGACAAAAGTTAGCATTATGTTTTTACTGAATTTGTTAGTGTGATCATTTCATATCCAATCTGTAGCTTAGAATGAAGGGGCATTGTTATTTTTACTGACTACAAGCTTTATCTGAAGACAAAAATATGCTGATAAAGCATTTTATATTGGATTTAAATAAGTGAACTTACTGCTAGTTATACATTTTTTTACACATCAGTGAAAGTTAACATCTGTTTTCAAATTAAAATAGAAGTATTCATTTCAAGGTAGATAAAATGAGGGATGACTTAGTGGCCTGAATGGCCTTCCATCATTGCACTTTAATTTCTGAAGTTTGGTTTTTAATGAACTATTGCACCTACCACATAAAATCTGAAGCTGTAAGGAAATATTTAAGAAAGAATTTTTATCTAGTCCAGTTGTGTTAGAATTGTTATTTTTTTATAGAAAGATCTTTTTGATATTGGTGTTCTTGTTCATGTGGACATACAGATATTTGAGTTATAAAATGCATAATTAAGAAAGATCACTAAAACATTAAATTTATGTATATATTAAAAATATAAATATTTTGTTCATTGTGGAAAAAAAATCTTCCTTTATTTAGATACACTTGTACTGTGTGCTCCTATCGTCCTATTTTTGATACCATTGAAACTTTGTCCTTACATAGAAAAGGAAAGAAGCACTTAAACAGTAAGTTGGTTAAGATAGTTTGCTGGAGATTTGTGTATAAAAATAGTCTTTTAACTTCAAAAGAGTGTTATTTAATTATAAATGTGTTATTGTCTACAAGATATTTCATACTAATGCTATTTATGTAAATTAGATGTTTTATGTCATTTAGAAACCTTGTGGTAGCACATCATTGTATAAGTGCACATATAAAGGCCTACTGTATTTCCAATGCAATTTTATCTGTACTCTATTTTTTTAATACACAATCCAAGTATTTTACTGTATTGTGTTAATTGTCATACACAGTCAACCAGTGTTCATTGAGTGGTTGATAGTGACCACTAGTGGCCATGAAAATAATCATTAAAACGTGTGCTTTGCATGATGTGAAATAAACATCATAGTGTCTAACTCAGCAAATAGTACTTTGTTTAAATTCATTGTTACTTTGTGATTTATAGTATATCAGTTAAAAGAACTGATTACTTTTTCTGTTATTTTTTTCTTAGACTTAACTAGGTATCTTGCTCAACAGCATGAGTTTGTTTTGCTCAAACAGAAAAAAGAACATGAAGCATTTATAGAAACAGGCTCAACAAAACTTTCTGGAGAGAGGGTAGAAGAATATTTTTTTATCCATCTTTCCTTTTAAAATAAAATTACCTAATAATAGCACATAGAAATTAAAAAATTTAAGTATTCAATAAATGCTTTTTCATCCCTCAAGACTTGATTGTTGTTATGTAACAAGAGTGTATATTCTACTTGGTTTTCTGTACATTTGCAAATTGTTATAATGCCTGTGAACATCTTTAGAAAAGCTCTTTCTGTTGTGAATTTAGACTAAAATTTGTGTGTTTACATCGTGCTTTTAACCTTATTCCAATACATAAGAAGGGTCAAGATGATAAAAGCCCTTCTGTCTGTTGTGGTTGCCCTCGGTGTGGATTCCCATACATGGGAGGGGATCTCCTAGGGAAGGTTCTGTTCTTTCAGTTTACCTACTCTGGGATCTAAACATTCACCCATGTGTTTGCCTTGTGTGGCAACCTGTGAAGGGGAGAAGAGAATCCTGGTGGTTGAGGGGTTCAACCCCAACACCACTTTAGCCTTGAATTCCTGTAGATGGGTGGCCCCTTGAGTCAATTGGCTGGGTCTCTAGGTAAACAACCATGTCTTGAAGATTCCTGAGCAGCAATCCTCATCATCTCTGTACCACCTGTTGCACCTCATTTTCTAATATTGCATTCACTTTCAGACAAACCTTTAGGGCATATGTCTCCCTTTTCATTCAGAAGGGACTAGAGGGACTTGCTGGATCTCCAAAGTCAGTAAAGAAGCTTGATCTGGTGACATATTGATTGAAACATCCACATCTCAACACAGTGAACTCCTCTTGCATTAAAAGGCAATTGGGGATATACCTATTGAGGTTACACCTCATGCTACTTTGAATTCATCACAAGGAGTTATTGTTGAGAGGGATTTGAAGAACATCCCAGAGACAGAAATTCTCACTGGTTTCTCCACCCAAGGAGGTTCTGCAGTGGTATTATATCCAATTGCAAAGAGGTAATTATGATGCCGAACAATGTCCTCGGTCTCACATTTACGTCACCGCGTCCACCTGCCACCATCAAAGCAGGTTATTTTAAATGCAGTGTATGGCCATACATTCCAAACCCTCTCCGATGTTTCCAGTGCCAGCAGTTCGGTCTTTCGAAAATGTCATGTCGTGGTTTCTTGGCGTGTGCTCATTGCAGTGGCAAGGAGCATGATGCCTATGAGTGTGAAATAGACCCTCATTGCATCAATTGCAATAGCTTTCATCCATCCTACTTTCATTCTTGCTTTAAATTTTTGGAAGAAAAGAGGTGCAGCATTTGAAAATGATTCATAACATTACTTATCCTGAGGCTTGAAAATTGCTGTCCACCACTTCATCTCAGATGTATGCTGTACCTGCACTTCGTTCCACAAGCCGACATATCTCTCTGTGCCTCCAAATAATCATTCTTTGAACAAATGAAAAGTCTTTTGACCTCCATGGTTAAAAAAAAGATGAATCATCTTCAACATCCATCTCTGTCCCTTACATTCTAACAAACCCCAAGATTCACATCTTTTGGTTCCAGGTACAGGCATTTCCTTGGATACATCTTCTTCTCCCATCCCAAGATGCAAAACAATCATTCATTCACATCCTCAGTCACTGGAATCCTCTTTTAACAGCAAAGACCTGCCCAATCCACCCAGGGCAGGATTCATGGAGGTCGATAGTCCTCCCTCGAATAAGGACAGTAAGGAATAAAGTTGTGGTCATAAACAGAAGGGTTCTCCACCCAATTTGCCTACATGTAAATAAAATGGCCACCCTGATACAATGGAACTGTCCAGATTTACATTCTAATTTGGATGACATCAAAACACTGATTGCTTTCTGCCATCCTAGAAACATTACAAGAAACATTTGTGAAACCCTGCCGATACAGTCAGCTTTCTGCGGTTTTCTTTGTACAGAAATGATAGGCTGTGTGATGGACAAGTGCATGGAGGGTGGCACTGTTGGTTGATCAGTATGTGCCCATCCTGTCTTTTGTCACTCAACACATTCTTGGAGGCTGTAGTCATCCGTGTTTCCTTGGGTCATACCATCTCTCTACCCATCACCTGGAAGAGCATGATCAATCAGACCTTGATGCTCTCATTGAACAGTTGCCATCTCTCTCTTTCATCCTGGGGACTTTTATGGACATCATCCCCTCTGGGGTAGTTGGTTATTGAGTATGGGTTGCTCCATGAAACTTACTCTCTGATCACAATCTTTCTCTTTTCAACAGTGGTTTTTTCTACTTATTTCCATGCACCTAGTCTGTCCTTTACTGCTATTAATTCTCTCAATTTGCTCCCCTACTATTCTACCATTTTTTTTCATGGAGGGTTGACAACAATCCACGAGACAGTGATCATTTTCCCTATAATTTTAAGAAAGATTGGCCATGGTTAATGCCACCCAACCTGCATGCCCAGGTGGAAGCAGGATCAGACAAACTAGCTGTCTTTCACTGCTCTCGCTGAACTTGATCCTGCCATCATTTGTAAGCCATCAATAGACGACTGTGTGGCAGCAGTAACTGACTGTATTATACAAGCAGCTGCTCAGTGTATTCTTAAAACCTCTACATGTTTTATAATATATCCTCGTCCATGGTGGAATCCTGCCTGCTTCATGGCACGGAAGGCTTAAAAACGGGCCTGGGACACACTCTCGAACCTCATCACTTTCCAGCGGGCCCATGCACATACTCGGTGGGTAAGATGTTAAAGCCAGAAGGAATCTTGGATTAAGTTCACAACCAGCATATCTTCTACTACCAGTTCCAAAGTCACGTGAGACAAGATTCGAAAGGTCAGTGGGCAATATAATTCTGTCCCCCTCTCAGTCTTGCTCTCTGATGGCCAGGAAGTAGCTGATACTCGGAGCATTGCTGATACCCTAGGTGAAAGCTCTTGCTGGGAATCTAGTACTTCTGCTTTTTCATCTACCTTCTTAGTCATCAATACTCAGGCAGATCAATCACATCTTTCCTTTCGAGCTGATTGTCTCTATGACTATAATCATCCTTTTACACTGGTAGAACTCAAACTGTCCCTCCATTGGTCTAGCAGTACATTGGTTGGACCTGATGATATACACTATGACATGCTGTGCCATCTATCCACTGCTTTTTTTGCTATTCTTTTTTATTGTTTCTAACAGGATCTGGCAGGAGAATGTTTTTCCTGATGCCTGGCACCAGGCTATTGTCGTACCTTTCTCTAAGTCTGGGAAGGGTCCCAAGATTTTTTCAAACTACCATCCAATTGCTTTGACAAGCTGTCTTTGTGAGACCTTAGAGAGGATGGTTAATGCTCGTCTTGTCTGGTTTTTCGAATCAAACAACCTCGTTTCACCCACCCAGTGTGGGTTCTGACCACAGCGCTTCACCATGGACCATCTGATTCAACATCAAAAGTCAATCAGAGAAGCCTTTCTCAAAGACAATATCGTGTATCAATATTCTTTGACATTGAGAAGGCTTATGATACAAGATGGAGGTATGGCATTTTGTGAGACCTCCATATATATGGATTATGTGGCCATTTGCCCATTTTTATTAAGTTTTTTAATGAACAGGAGATTCCAAGTCTGTGTGGGTTTGACACTTTCCTGTTCTTTTCTACAGGAACTTGGAGATCCTTAGGGCTGTGTTCTGAGTGTCACACTTTTCAGTATTGAAATTAATGCCATCACTGAATAACTCCCTCTCACTGTTGCAAATGGGCTCTATGTTGACAACTGCCACATCTCATGTCAGTCGTCGAACATGAGGTATATTTAGAGGCACCTACAGACTGTCCTCTATCTTTACTCAAGTGGACTGCAGCAAATGGCTTTAACTTCTTTCTCTCTCTGAAACTGTTTACATGCGCTTTTGCTGCTAACGGAGTATTCACCCTGATCCTGAACTCCGTATCACTGAAGTTGTGCTGCCTGTGGTCCCTGAGACAAAGTTCTTGGGGCTTATCTTTGATCGTAAGCTGACCTTTATAACACATATCAAACAGCTATGGGTCAAATGTACAAGAGCACTGAACATCCTCTGTGTTCTCTCTTTTACCACTTTGGGAGCAGATCGACTTTCTGTGCTAAAGATATATCGTGCTCTTATTGATCGAAAATCAATTATGGATCACTGGTCTATGGCTCTGCCAGATCATTGGCCTAAACGATGCTGGACCTTATTAATTATCAAGGACTTTGGCTCTGCACTGGGGCTTTCTGCATTTCCCCAGTTCAGAGCCTACACATAGGGTCTCATGAACATTCTTTGCACCTCTGTCATTTGCAACTGTCCTTATTATATGCTTCAAAACTTTGTTCCTTACCAAAGCATCCCACCTGGAGTGGTGTTTTCCTTTTTCAGAACAGATGGTCTGTTATTGCTCCTTTTGGCCTTCATATCCAATTTTGAATTTGGTCTGTCCTTGGATAACATTACTGTATCCACTGGTCAACCCATCCTACCATGGCTTCTTACAGTCCCCAATTGTGATCTATCTTTAAGTCATCTGAGAAAAACAGATACTCCTAATTGGAAGTACCATTTTTTATTTGCTGCACATCTTTCAAACTATCCTTCTATTCCCATTTACATGGATGGTTCAAAATCAGGTGACTGTGTGGGCTCTGCCATGGTTTGTTGTGGTTTGGTGATTGCATGCAGAATCCCTTCTACAGCTTTTGTATTCACTGCTGAACTGTATGCCATTTCTCTTGCCCTGGATCACGTAGAGGCTAAACAGTACTCAATCTGCACTATTTATACCCCCCCCCCCAATTTTATATACTGGCCCTGGAATCACTTTGTTAGTTCTCATACTGTTCTTGCTGATATTCAAAACCAAGTGGCCTATTTTTCTTTAACATCTACTTCTATCCAGTAAGGATCAGAAAGAGAAAGTTGTTATAACTAGACTACATATTGGTTACAGTTTTGTTTTATCTAGGACTGATACATTGATGTGTTGTCTGTGTGACACTCAGGCCACAACAAGCTACATTTTACTGTCTTACCATCATTACGACTCTCAATGATGACACCATTTTAGAGATGTTTTGTCTCAAGGTTTATGCATAATGTTGGACAGTGTCATTGGTGATGGTGACACTGTCCATCTAACAAATGTTTTTAGTTTTTTAAAAGCCATTGATCTTTATAATACTATTTAAGTTTTTAATTCATCAACTAGACCTTTTTTTAATGATTCCTGTTTACAAATTAAAGTACAACTAGTTTGATGTGAAATTAGAAAATAGCCATGACGTCAAATAACCCGAAACCTGGACTGGAAAGGCCAACTTAGGTGATGACTGACGCTGATATTTTAACTTACCTGATGGTCATCCTGGTGAGTTATAAAAATTTAAATTGTGCTACAAAAAGACTTTTAAAACTTGTATTACTTTACTTTCTGCAAAAGGCTGTGACATCAAATAATTTGAAACCAGGACTGGAAAGGCCAACTTCAGGTGACTTACACTGATGTTTGAACTTGCCTGTTATTCATCCTGGCGAGTTATGAGAATTAAAAATTATGCAACAGAAAGTCCTTTAAAACATGTATTACTATACTTTCTTTCTTTCTACTGTAAACTAGATGTAAAAATTGAATTTAGTGCTATTTAAGTTTTTATTTCAAAAATTAAACTTTGTTTTGTTTTACTGTGATTCCTTTTTACGAATTTTAATAATTTTACTTTAATTTTAACTTTTTATTGGATGTTTGGTGTAGATAACCTACTTGCTTTGCACCATAAAATGCCAAACCAATCAACCCTTTGCTCTTACTGGGGCTACAATCCCTGCTCTTATCTCTGTCCAGAGTACTCTTCTGACAGTCATGATAAGATATTTTTCATCCAAACATACAACACTCCAGTTTCATGTGTGACTTTTGTCCAGTCCTGTTCTTCAACTTAGGATCTCTCCTTGCCTGTGCCTTTCACCCATCCTCCTCGTCTGTGTACCAGAGACCTTGGTCTGTTGGCCATAGCTTCTGGCCTTCATGTTCTTCTGTTCCTCACCTGTCCCACTTCTTCATCTGGTTGTTTGTTCAGGGTTTGTCTGTTTTAACTGTTGTTCTTTTTAGGGCCACCCTGCAAACACCTTCCTTTCTTCCACTTTCAGAATACCTTCTCTTTTCTGGTTATTTTTTTCTGATATTTATGCTATTTATTTTTCCTGTGTTCTTAACCATTTCTCATGTGTTATCCACTCTAGATCAGGACATGAGTTGCATGGGAAAGTTGTTTGACCTGTTCTCCTATTGCTTTCACTTCCTTTTCCTATCTATTCTTTCACTTGGATCTGGATTGTCTACTTTTGTTACATGCTATGTTATATGGCTTGTGCTGCCTCCTTTCTTGTTCCAATGAATTCTTCCTCTGTATTCCATGATCTTTCTATCTATTGTGCTCCACTGGGTGGGTTTGTCAACTCATATAACTGGCATATTCTGACACACCCATGGATGGCCACCCTCTCTATCTTGTTTCTTCACACCAAATTTGCCATCTAACTATGTTTTTAGCTGCTTGCAGCCTCTCTTTTGGAAGAGATCATTCAGGTTCGTATGTGGACTTTCATATTCCCAGTACTTTCATCACTCTCTTTCCTGTACATCATAGTCACACGTGCAACTCTATGTTGTTATGTTTCATATTATACCATATGCTGAATCCAAGGTGCCTCTCGTAGATGTTTTTTACCTGAGTAGAATGCACTTGTTCACTAAATAATTTTTCTTTTATGCAAAGATGTTCCACTGGATTTTTTTCTGCCCAGATGGACTGCACGTGACATACTCAGTAATTTCTCAAGGCATTTCCTTCAGATGTTTTTGGACATGCTGACTGCACTTGTGAATTGCACAATCTGTTATATACAATATATAAGCAAAATACTATCAAGGCACTTACACTGGAAGTGTGCTGCCTGGATGGACCACACTTGACATAATTTGATGGATACCAAGTGTTTACCCTGGATGTTTTTTGCCCAGGCAAACCACACTTGTTGATTTTATAATCTTATGCAAGATGTTTCCACAGTTGTTTTTTGACTGGATGGACCAGATTTCGTATAATCTGACTTATCTCAAGACACTTCCCAGGATGTTTTTTTGCCTATCCAACTGTAATTGTGTCATGTACTCGCACTTGTTACATATCTGAATATCTGATGTACTGTCTGTTGTCCACTGGTGGAATCAGATTACATGACATTGTGCCTGTCTCTTAAGTTCTGCCCTAAATGTCTTATTTGTTCATTAATGGGCAAAAAGCATACTTGTTCTAAAGAAGTGCTATACATCACAGGTGTGTCTTTTATAATTGTGGCATACCTTTTCTTTCAAGGCAATTATTTTTGCACCTCCACCGTTGTGATACGAGATTCTAGTTTTGGATAAAATTGTGAATGTGTTAAGTACTTTCCTTCCTCTCACCCACTTCTTGCTCTTCCTTCCCACTGGATTACTGCTGTTTTTTGCTTGTACTTGCCATTTATTGAAAGTGTACTTGGTATGTTTGTTGGAAGGTAAGGACACAATCAGCACATGCTGTTGTAATTATGCAAAAATGAAGGGGTGTAAATGACTGGTGCACTGTGGAAAAGAATTTGAGCAGTTCTCAGAAAGCAACTCAAGGTTGAGGGAGCTTTGAGTGAGAGGTGGTAGGTACTTATCAGAAGTACATTTTCGGTGTCAGAAAATGTTAACTTTTGTTTAAAACCTACTTGAATTCATGACAATTTCTGATTGTGGTTTTATGGGATAATTCAGTTACTGTTTAAGTGAATTTAAATTCAGTTTATCAAATATAAATTTAATTCATTATGCTTCTCAAGATACTATGAAATGTTGTTTTCCTTTATCTATTCTAATACTTTGGCTGGTAGAAGTACCGTGGTTACAGGCTGTAAAGGGACATTTAATTAATGATTTTATGAGTTCAATAATGCTTAGTTAATCTGTTCTGTTATCTTTCCTTTCTTAAACACTAATTGTGAAGAGAAAAATGTTTAATAGTAGAAGATAAAAACAAACTAACATGAGAACATTTTGGTCTCAAAATGTAATAAAACATTTATTCAGTAATGTATTGTATGAAGATGAGAACTTGAGGCTTATGGCCATTTTTGCTAATTTTACATTTTTGGTGTATTAGTTTGTCATCATTATGACATCAGAAGTTATGTGTTGAAATGTGGAATGTATGAGACAACTGTGAGGTTCAAGATTTTATATATATAGATTACTGTGTAAATGTTTTATTTTATCACTGAAAGTTAGAATGATAATGGTTTAAAAGTTATAAACAGTATTGTGTACAGTTGTTTTCTTTGTCAGCTGTGCTATTTATAACTTTTAAACCATTATCATTTAATTTTCATGATTTAGAATAGTTGTATTAGGTCTAGAGATAGTGTTAAGTGAGCATATATATAGATTTCAACAATTTATTTTATATTATATTACTTATAGACATGTTTTTCAATATGTAATGCTTTTTATTTTTTACTTAGAAGGTGAAGGAAAAATCATCCTACCATAAATTATTAAAGAAAAAACCTTACAGCAGCTGTCAAAGAAAGCTCAAGATCTCTATTGAGAGCAAGAACAAAGAGCCTAGTAAGTAACTTTCTCAGTTTGTGGTTTGTAACTTCTGAAATTAGGTACATGTGTATTTATGTGTGTATGCTAAGAAAAAACCTTACAGCAGCTGTCAAAGAAAGCTCAAGATCTCTATTGAGAGCAAGAACAAAGAGCCTAGTAAGTAACTTTCTCAGTTTGTGGTTTGTAACTTCTGAAATTAGGTACATGTGTATTTATGTGTGTATACTGTCCTATCCATTGTTGAATACAGTGTGTATCCTGCATATTAATACTTAAATCAGTGTCAAAATGAAGCACTTAATCTTACAAGTGTATTAAAACAACAAACAAAAAGTTATAGAAGGTTGAACAGTGAATTTATTTTGTATATTCTTAGTTGAAGGAAAAAAATGAATATTTCACATGCAGTTGTATGGGAATAGTTAAATGCTAATTTAATTGGGCAATATGTTGCAAATTGCTTATTAAATATAGGAATACACTTAAATATACGAAAAACTAAAAGTATATAAATTTTTTTATGTTGCCAAACTAATTAAACACTATATTTTGAGTAGTATTTGAGGATACTTATTAAGAAATGTAGTTAATTAATAAAATATGAACTTAAATTCAACACTTTTCATTGTTACACTTAAATTGTTTGTGTGAGTTATATTTAAAGAAATTTAGAATGTCACCATGTCCAATAATGCTTTGTCTGATGACTTTGATTCTTACCAATAATCCAGTATCATAGTCCATATGCTACATCTTCTGCAGTGGTTAAACATGAGATAAGACTGGAAATCTTGCTTTTGTAAACCCATACCTTGCTGCTTCTTGATTATGTTACATGCTATTGCTTTGGACATGCAAATTATTACCACTGATTATCTTGTTTATGAATTTCCACTTGTTATATGACATTACACTTGTCTTACCATGGCCGAGATACAATATGTTACAGCTTGCTTTCTGAATGGTAACAGTTTCTGAAGTTGATCTTTATTTACTTTCTTTAAATGCTGTTAATTAACTGCAAAGGACATCCCACATTTTGGACATTTTAATAAGTGCCAAACCTTGATACATTTATAATATGAATATTTTGCAGTAGTAAGATCTATTATATACCCTTGCCAAATCAATTAATTTTTTTTGTAGCATCGAACTACTTTTGAAATGCCAATGTTAAAATTTAGTTCTGATATGTGGTGGTCCATTGCAACTGTTGTATGTATATATCATCTGTGGTTATGATGTAAGTTGCTGATTTGGATATTTAAAGTCATATTAATACAATCAATTATCTGCATTGGTTAATAGACTGAAGTATTTAACTTTTACTTTTCATTCCTGTGTTATTGAATGGATTAATTATTTCAGTATTACAAATGATAACTTGTCACCTAATTTATTTTATAGACAGCTGCTCAAGATAGAATTTTATCAATCTTGTGACATCTTGCTTGAGTTCTTCTGTGTTCATTATCTAACTCTTAGTTTTTCCTAAGTACAAAGTACAGCATGGATAGAAATCATGAGCAAATTAATGTGGAGACAATGTGTTTTCCACTAGTTTCTTTATGGCTGTACATAGGAGTAAGCTCTCAGCAGTGCTGATTAGTGATGTCAAGAAAACCCACTTGTAGAAATATATATGCAAAAATATATTTTGGGTTGAGAAAATATTTTACATAGAAGAGCGAACGACGTTTTGACCAGTATTTTTTTGTGTAAATTGAATTGAGGATGGTTCTTGTGGACTGCTTCTGCTTTTTGTTACATCTGCTACTGAAGATGAATGAAGATTGTTTTCACCACTGTATGCATGTTTGTCAGCAGAATTTCTCTAAAATGAATGCATTTGAAGGAAAGTTGGAACACATTTCAAGTATGACCCAACTTAGAAGTGGTTAGTTTTTTGGAGGGTCAAGGTCATAAAAAAACATTTTACTCCATAACTCAGTCAAAAATTGTGATTTTGATGAGATTGGTGGATACATCCATCGAATATTATTCCTCATTGTTCTGCTAAAATAGTCTGCATCCATTGATAATGACAGACATACAGACACATTTTTAAATTTTTTTGAGAGCCATGTATGATCAACACTGCATGGTGAAGGTGTATGTCCTTTGCTGAAAGATCCTCTAGTTTGGTATGTTTTGAGCTCCATGCTGAATTCTTCAGGTCTTATGAATTGGGTTTTTTTTCTCATTGACAAGAAACAACACTTAAAATTTAGGAAATTAAGTTTTAAGAATACAAATGGAAAAATCAAGTCTTAACAAAATTGAACTTGGATCTACTTAAAACAATGTAGTTGGAAGTTTAATGTCTTTAATGAGGAATGTTTAGTGTGTTTAGTCAAAAGTTTTATGTATGTGTATTCAAAAGTTCTTAGTGTATTTAGTAAGAAATAACAAGACAGTTTTTTTTTATGTTTTGCCATCTTATTTACTTTTTTCAACTGTTTGGATGAGAACTTTTTTAAAGATGAATTTAAAATCATTAATTAAAACAATGCTTTATAATGTAAGAAATTCAAACTTGATACAAATGATATTTTTTAACATGTATTAAAATATTGCATTATTAATTTTTCAGGTTCTTGATTTATTTTATTTTAAATATCTTCAGTTTTTGTGTCATTGGACAGTTGTTTCTTCACTGTATTTAACTGTGGAAAACCTGATTTGATATTTTTGGTTTCATCTTTTATCAAAGTTGTATCACAAAGTAGTACCATGTCCTACATAAGAACAATGCTGTTTTTTTGGGGGGACTGCTATAAAATAACTTGTTTTTTATTGTGACATTTCTAAAGGTTCTTTGCCAGCTGATGAGTCAACTCCAGCAACATGTGATAACGTTAGAACCTAAAAGACCTTCAGATGGACCATCTGTGAATTTGTTGGTAAGAACTTACATGAAGAACCTTCAAAAGAAAAGGGATTTTTCTAAAGTGGTACACCAGTCCAGGAACAACTGTGTTCAACCAGTTCAGGCTCTATGGAAAGAACCTCAAACTTCAAGGACAGATTCAAAGCAGAAAGTAATAAACCTGATGAAAATGCTTCAACACCATCAACAAAACAGATGGAAGAAATGAATCTTGCAAATCCTGTTCTGGAGGAGAAACGTAAAAAAAACTGAATACTACTTGAAACTCCGAGTTAGTTTTTCCATCTCATTTAACTACTATTGAAATGATACAATGACATGCTGTAGATTGTTTTATTTACATAATGTATATTGTTTATTTGGATTGTACACATGCACATATTCTTACCATATAATCTGTCCGTGAATGTAACCACTCTACTCTTTCAACCTAAATGGATAATGTTTTTTCTTTAATGAATATTATGTTTTTTACCACAATTTTTAAAGTAAGTTTGAATGGTATGCTTGTTTTTTATTGTTTATTATTAACAATAATGACACCTATGAAGGTTAGTTTTGCCCATTACTAGCTCAGTATATATGTTTAGGAATAATCTGAGTTTCCTAACCTAGCAAAACCTTTGAATGCAATTTGTTTTGTGACTAAAATAATTCATAGTAGTGAGACATTCAACTGATGAATAAATGAAATTTGTTAATTCTAGTCTTTAGACATTGCTTGATTTTATATTACATATCTCAAGTCTGTTTCTTAAAATTATCTTAAGTAATCTTTTGATTACTTTTTTATTTATGGTATGTAGAGAGTTAGCTTAGTTATTAGAAGTTATATATGATAATATTATAAGTGTTGATAGATTTGACTATATGCAGACAAGTTTGGTATTTGAGGCAAATTTGGAAAGTTCCACCTTATTACTACTGTATTAGTGTTATTATCGTTTGAAGTTCATTATACTATATATATTTGTATTAAAATTTGTGATGATCTATAAGTAGTGAAACTCACTTGATGAATTACTATTGAATCTCAAAATTGATTTTACAAAATCTACCATAATTTGGTAACAGATTTAAACAGGAGAAAATATGTTAGATTAATTTCTCATATGAAGTTTTGCATAAGTTTAGTATTTGGTTTGTTTCAAACAATTCTGTGAAATTCCCAAAATGTTTTAGTGCTGATGAAAAGGCTACTTTTGTTCAGGACTGCTCCATTTGACATTGATTTGCACTCAGAAAACTACGATAAATTGTCATCTGTTTCTTATGACTTGTTGGTGTTGAATTATTTAAAACAATTGAAGTGTTTACAATGAGAAAAACAAAGTATCTTATTTTATTACTTCTTCTGCTTCAGTTTTTTTAGTGATTAGATTCTAACATTTTTGGACAGAATCTATTTTTTCTGATTGTTTTAACATCAACATGAACCCCATGATGACTAAATCCACAAATTTTGTATTTTCTGCAAACATAACACTTGCAACTGATATGGATGTTCTATAAGTAAGTATTTTGCTAGAAACAGTGGATGTTCACTAGACTTGACAAATAGGAGGAAGAATTAATTTCCAAATAAAACTTTCTACATGAGATGGATCAACTAGCACAAAATTTATATTGTTTAAAATCTCTAAAGCTAAACTGTTATTGATAGTCAAATTTATGATTTATTATATTATTCTGGATCGTGGCCAAACCACTTAAGTTCTGTACAACCAACTGCAGGAAACTAAGCTTATTTAACCTAAGTTGGGTGAGATATAGTTGTAAGTAGTGTACAAACTATATGAAACATAAGAAATAGGTAAAGTATATTGTAGGACAGAAATGATTCTAAATTTAGATGGTTTAAGTAATTACTTTATGATTAAGTAAACAATATCATTTAATATTTACCGTTTTTTTTGTAACACTAGTAGGGTTAAAAACAAATGTAGTACTTTAGTACTGAATTGTTTATGTAAGTGACTAAAATATAAGGTATTGCTTTGTAAAATAAAGTAAAACAGAGATTAGTGGACAAGTTCACTTACATTTTATAGATGGACAAAATGATTAAGAAATATTTTAATAACTTGTAGGTCAGGGTGGAAAAAAGATTGGGTTGGATGTTGGGTCAAGGATGAAGTGGCTGAATTTGATAGTGATGAAGAAGAACCTTCAGACTTCAGTGGATGACCTTAACTGTATGGTTAGTAAAATTATATATGTATATATAAGCAATAAATTATTTTTCTGTTTTAATAGTTTAGTATGTGTACCAAAGAAAAAGGTAATAAAATCTAAATTACAGCACAAACCTTGACATAGCAATAAGTTAAGTATGACTGATGGTGCTTCCTTTGGTTTACAGTGTGACATCAGAAATTTGCATTATTTTGTCACATTTAACTATTTTATTCTAACATTTCAACAGATACAAATAAATATTGCATATAATGAAATTGCTAACTCTACTACATCAAACTCATCTCCCCACATTGATTTTATCATTCTCAAGCCTATAATATCCAACCAGATATTGAATATTAAATGTGTGGAATCTGTTTTACACAAATCATCAGGTCTAAGAAGTGAAGCTATATAATCTAACCATTATACATATGAAATAGGCATAAGGATAATACCTATTACTTTGGAGTTAAAAACCAAGCTTAATGTGTGCATTTATTTTTTGTTAGGGAACAAATCACCACCTTATTGTTTTAAGAAAGGATGCAAAAAACAGTATGCTGTGCCTCAGTACTTTCATCAATGTAGAGTGATAGTGTGAATATGGTGTGTTTATTGTAATACAGATCATCAGATGTACTATAATGTGATGAAATATAGTTTACATTCTGTGTTATACTGTTGTTCCTGTGTAAAGGTTTCATCAAAATCTGTTTAGAATGAAATCAATTTCCTCTGCTGTTATTGGTATATGATTTAGTGACTTGTTAAATACCGTGTTTCTCCGAAAATAAGACAGGGCTTATATTAATTTTCACTCCAAAATATGACACTAGGGCTTATTTTTGGGGGATGTCTTATTTTGATATATTAAAAAAATGAAGTTACAAAGTAAAACTATTAAACTAACCATTTAAAATAAACTATTATTAAACTATTAAACTAACTGATTAATACTTAAACAAACTAATTAACTAACTATTAAACTAATTAATAAATTAATTTTTTTGTATTTCTTTCCTCTTCCTGCCACTCTTAACTAGAGCTTATTTTAAGGGTAGGGCTTATATTAAAACTATCCCCAAAAATCACACTAGGTCTTATTTTATGGGTAGGTCTTATTATCGGAGAAACACGGTAGCAGTTTTTTACGTTTTTATTCACATTTATATTAAAATGTTTGAATCCAGGTGTAACCACATTTTGTAGTATGTGATATGACTAACTGTGTGAAAAAAGGATAAATTTTGACTTTTCATCTTTTGTACAGTTTGATCAGTGAGATGTGTAGCATTTTTCAACTTTCATACGTGGTTCTGCCAGTTTATTTCAGAATATGTGTAGGATTATGCTGTGTTACAGACCTGGAGTTATCAAACTTCTGTTATACTTTTCACCAATATACTTTTTATAATATGCAGATAATAAAAGAAAAATATTGTATATTATTTGAAATTAATATTTTCTTTATTCACATGGTATTTCACAAGAAAGAAGAGACCTGAGTTGAAAATTTGCAAGTGACTTAAATGCTAAAGTTCAAGTGTTAGGTTGTCTAGGTCTCAACTATAATAGTTGAACCTGCATGAATTGTATCTTGATCTTATGACTTTCTAATATATGTCTTCATATTTTATGTAATGTAAGTTGGGAAAAAAAACTTCAGGAAAAATGGACTGCAAAACTTAGTTCTGTACTCAGAACTATACAGATGCCTTATGACTTTACTACAGTTAACATTTGTAAAGCCACATGTAAAATTATAGCCTAGCTCCCACTAGTTGTTTTCAGACTGTTACAGAATAGCAGCAAAAACTGTATTACTAGTGTAAAGTCACACACATCCTGAATATTTTTTGTAATGTAAAATAAATGTGGGCTTATTTTTATCAAAATTCTTTACTCTTTAGAAAATAAAATATTATGATTATATTTCTGATGAATATTAATTTTGTATCAAGAATTTCTGGTAGCAAAATGTCCCCAATAGTCTATGAATGTATTTAAACACTTATTTAAACGTTTCTAGAAGCTCAAACAGAAAAGGTTATTAAAGTTTTTTCTTCTCAGAACAAATTACTAATAAACATGTTGCAGTTAGATCAGTATAATGATATAAAATTAATCATTGTGTGATATAAACTGTTTTAAAACTAGGAAATAATTTGGAATATTTTAATTTAGAAAAAAAAAAAATTCTGAAACCAGAATATTTCTTCCATTGACATGAACTTGGTTGTATGAGAGTTTTTAACAAATGAAATCTTTTGTAAGAAGTTAATTTAAAAATGATGGACTGGCTTGTAAAGATCAAATGTAGCTTACTCTTGTTAAAAGAAGCAATTCATTTTATTCTTGTAAATTACTCATAACTTTAAACTACCTTGTTGATTTTAATGCTTATTAAAAACATTGCAAGGAATCTGGCAACTATTTAAAGAAAATTGATTTTTAATATTCTCAAAATAATTCATGTAAGTAAAAAAATGTTGAACTGTGACAAACATTATGAAACCTGCTTTCTAAATACATCAACTTCAAAATGTTAGAAAGTGCCAATACAAAATATGTGTAACTTTTACTTTAAGCAGCTTATTTCTAATTCAAATTAGATTTCCTTATCTTATTTATTCAAAACAATAAAAATTAAGAACAACAGATAAGAGTTTTCTCTTTTTTGGAAAGACTGATGGTTTTGTAACACAAATATTATAATCTCCTCAGTTAGGTCAATTGTAAGTTTATGGGCTTACAGTGCTAAAATCAAAAGTTTAGTTCTCTATGGTGGACAGAATGCAAGTAGTCCATTGCAAAGCTTTGCACTTTTAAACAAAAACAAATGTTATAGCCCAAAGTTTCTAGATGCCTTTGGTTTGTGTCGGGTGCATACTAAGTTGAAATTACAAAGCTGCATTATGACCTGAAAGATCGTTATACCTTAATTATTTTACTTTTTATGCAGAGGTGTTACAAAATTCAAAAACTTTTAAATATGTCTTGGATGTACTGTACACACATTTCAAAAAGAAAAACAATTCTAAAAGTATGCTTGGGTAAAACCTATACGAACTATGAAAAACTTATGAAATTGAAAAAACAAACTGATTGGTAATGCATGAACTCTAATAAGAGATTTTTAGGATGTTAAAGTTTTCCACATTTTGTGTCTTGTACAAAATTAAGAATGCATTAATTTTATTAAAAATCTCACCTCGTCTTTTGCTTTTTCCAATTAATATCTAAAACTTTAGATTGTAATATATCTAAAACAGTAGGGGTTTCAATATGAAAGTATTTCTGAATCCCAGTGTAATATAGTATCTAAAAATCTAGGGGTTTCAATGTGAAAGTTTTCTGAATCCCAGTGTAATATAATATCTAAATAAGTAGGGGTTTCAATGTGGAAGTTTTTCTGAATTCCAGTGTAATATAATATCTAAACAAGTAGGGGTTTCAGTGTAAAAGTTTTTCTGAATCCCAGTGTAATATAATATCTAAAAAAGTAGGGGTTTCAGTGTGAAAGTTTTTCTGAATCCCAGGATTCAAAATCTTATTTATTTACATTATATTTTGTCTTAATCAAATGTACTTAAACTGCATTTTTTATGTAACTTACAGTACTGTGTAAAAGTGATAAGAGTTTTAAAAATTAGATTTCAGGCTACTGTTAATGAACAAAGGAAGGTAAATTATAAGTGAAACATCAATATTTTATCATTATTCATATTTAGAACAATAGAAACTCTGTGGAAGTGCTTGATTTTAGCAAACATTTAATAATTTTTTGTGTCCCCCCTTTTGCTTTAATAACTACAGACAGTCTTTCAGGCATTGTTGCAACATATTTAATCAAAGTGTCCTTTGGGATTTTACTCCAAATCTCTAACACACTCCCATAAAGTGCATCATTTGAATAACTCCAGCAGCTTAATTAAGAAAGAAGCATCTTAGTTAAGTAATTTCTGCATGTGTTGAATGAGTAGGATCAGAGGAATCCCATAATTTATGGGATTGGAATTGCAGCCCCTATTAAGAATTAAGTTTCAGGTTTAAAAATGAAAAGTCCAATTTTTAGTATCTGACTTTTTGATATCTTCATAAATATAATATGGATGGTATTTTCTCTTCATTATGACATGCTATTTTGAATGTTTAGAGTTTCTAGTGATATAATCATGCAGGTATCTGTTCCATGGATGAGCACCAACATTAAAACAATAGGACAGTTTTGATAGCTGCCTATTAAATGCATTCTATATGCTTACAGTACATGGCAAGAATATATCCCCTACTATTTCATATACAGCATTTCATTGACAATCCCACTATTCATTGGTAAAAGATTAGCCTAAGAGTTAGCAGTTGCTGGTGGTGACTAACTGCCTTCCCTCTAGTCTTACACTGCTAAATTAGGGACAGGTAGTACAGATAACACTTGTGTAGCTTTGCCCAAAATTCAAAAACAAAAAACATTTAGTTTATGTTGTCCCAGCCTAATTTAAGGTTTTAGGTGAACAGATTATATGTAGCTCTGAGTTACATTAAATTTGTTTTCAGGATGTTCTGTATGGGCAAAGTTAATGCAGGTTCTTCTGTGTGACCAATACACTAAATAATTTATTTGTTATATGAACTTTATACATGCAGAGTTAGAGGAAAGTTTCTTATGTTTATATCTAATTCAGGTGTATATCTCTTGTACGTGGCCAGTTCACTATATAATTCTGTTATTGTAACATCAGCCACATTGTACATATGCAGGTACAGACAAAGAAAAGATCCTTGTGGTCAGAGCTAGTGCAGGTGTATCTTCTGTATGTGGCAAATATGCTAAATAATTGCACTGTCATAACATTTGACACTGGACATAGGAGGAGATAAACAGAATCATTCCTTTTGGTGAAAGCTAGTACAGGTGTACATTCTTTATGTGGTCAGTACGTTAAATAATTCCATTGTTCCAACATTTTGCATGTTGTACATAGAGAGAGGTAAGTATAAAACATTTAATTTCCCCCTCTTTGATAGAGTGTTACCTGGTGACATGAGTAAGGTGTGGCCTTCTGGGAAGGCTGTAGCTTGAATGTAAATAAAACTTAGCTACGATCACCATTTAGTGCCTATGTACAAACGTTTAAAGCTTTCTGGTTTCCAGTTGCTGTATTTCTTTGATAGAATCTGTATAAAAAGTTTAAAAAAAGAAAACAGACTAACACACTTCTTTAAACTTTCATTATCAAATAAACAAGCTGGCGTTTGGTGTCTCTAAAATTATGTTGTTTTGCGAACATACTACCTATTTGTTGGTATCAGATTTACCTGAGAATACCACATGCTTGTGTGTATAGTTGAGGCTATAAATAAGAAAACGCGAAAGATAACCTAGGTAGTCCATATAAACCTCACCGTATTAATCCTGTTTAAACCTGAAGACTAGTAAACTTCTGTTAAACATTTAAAGAACCAAAGACTTAACGAAGTATTAAATAAATCCTAACCTTCACTTTGCCTCCATACTTACTTTTCAGTAACCGGACATTGGGCACTTTACCAGTGAAAGTGGATTTCTCGAGGCACTCCCTGGTAACACATTGGGCACTTTACCAGTGAAAGTGGGTTTCTCGAGGCACTCCCTGGTAACACATTGGGCACTTTACCAGTGAAAGTGGGTTTCTCGAGGCACTCTCTGGTAACACATTGGGCACTTTACCAGTGAAAGTGGGTTTCTCGAGGCACTCCCTGGTAACACATTGGGCACTTTACCAGTGAAAGTGGGTTTCTCGAGGCACTCCCGTTTTCCTTCACACCAACTCTTAGCATATCATTTGTAAGTTCTCGCCACCCTGAAGGACCCTACGTCAAACATCGGCCATTTAATTGTTTAATAAATATCTCCTTCGCTGATTCTTAATCATTTGAAGTCTTCAACATTGTTATATTTATCCACAGAGTAGTCCTCCATAACAACTAACCACGAACTGGACAAAGGAGGATTGTTTAATATTCGAGTGCCCTTGGTGTTTAAATTGGAAATTATTTTACATCAAAACAACCGCCAAAAGGAAAGGAAAAGATAACCTAGGTCGAAAGAAGTGTGAATGTTCACACTTGTATAACTAAAAGACTTGTGATTTGGAGGTTCACCTCTTTTAACAGTCTGACTATTGGAGTTTCAGAATTTATCTGAACTATTAGGAAAATTGAAAGATTAGTAGTTTACGTCGCTATTAAGATGACGAGTTCGAATCCCATCATTAGACAAATCAAACCTCAGTAGTTAATTTATTAAATATGATATATATTTTAAAATATTACGAATACCAATGTGTATATTGGTCACTACTCCCAGGTGTCGTAGTTTCCGCAAAAAAATAGTGATAATAGAAATATTAAACTACAATGGCGTAATCTTACAATAGTTTATCTCCGTGCGAAAGATAAACAAACGTGATTAGATGTGGAAATTTTATACGCTTTTGTTTCCAAGGTATGCAAGACATGATAAGTTATCAGAATGAGTCACTTTGAGGGGCAAATTAGAAATTTATATCTTACCACCAAAGTTTTTTGTTTGTTTTTTTTTGCTATTAAAAGAACCGCCAAAATAACGTAAATAATAACAGCGCAGCGACAGCGTAATACAAAGAAAGCCTTATGACTGGTTCTTTGCGCCTCAGTTGCTATATATTTACGTGTCTAATCTACGTACGTAAGATGTGTAAATAAGAAAATCGGTATACATGAAAGGGTTTTGATATTGAAAGGTGTCTTTTATTTTTTATACTTTGTCATGTTTGTCGGCAATCTAAACTTTTACATCATGCACGCATTAATGCTTGTTAAAAACCAAAACTATGATATTCTATACTCCATAATGATTTTCGGAGATCTAAATTATTACGTTATGTTTTCTTTCATGTTTGTCGAGAACGAAACTAAGATTAGGCGATCTAATTCTTATAAGGAGTCCAAAATATATTATGTATTCCATCAGTTTGTCGCGAATATAAACTTACATTATGTATTCTATCAGGTTGTCGCGAGTATAAACTGTTACATTTAGTATTCTCTCATGCTTGTCGGCCCGGCATGGCCAAGCGCGTTAAGGCGTGCGACTCGTGATCCGAGGGTCGCGGGTTCGCATCCCCGTTGCGATAAACATGCTCGCCCTTTCAGCCGTGAGGGCGTTATAATGTGACGGTCAATCCCACTATTCGTTGGTAAAAGAGTAGCCCAAGAGTTGGTGGTGGGTGGTGATGACTAGCTGCCTTCCCTCTATCTTACACTGCTAAATTAGGGACGGCTAGCACAGATAGCCCTCGAGTAGCTTTGTGCGAAATTCCAAAAAAAACTCTCATGCTTGTCAGAAATCTAAACTGTAACATTTAGTTCTCTCTCATGCTTGTCAGAAATTTAAACTGTTAACATTTAGTTCCCTCTCATGCTTGTCAGAAATCTAAACTGTTAACATTTAGTACTCTCTCATGCTTGTCAGAAATCTAAACTGTTAACATTTAGTTCTCTCTCATGCTTGTTAGAAATCTAAACTGTTAACATTTAGTACTCTCTCATGCTTGTCAGAAATCTAAACTGTTAACTTTTAGTACTCTCTCATGCTTGTCGGGAATCTAAATTTGCGTTACGCAATCTATCAAGAATGACTTTAAGTATATAACGACTTAAAAAAGTATCCTAACTAATAAAATGTTTTTCTTTAGGAAGCCTAATTTACTCTTCGTAAATCTTATTTTACAGTATTTATATGATATTTTAAACCGGTTTTTTCGCCATTGACCATATGTGATGAAATATAGCGTCAAATAATGACATGACTTAATGTGTGAAAAAACGAGGGTATTATTAACTTTAAGATAATTCCTTTATGCCATATTCTCTTAAACACTTTACATGAACAGAAATAAACATGACTTAATAGAATGGGCGCGGCTAGATATGGAACTATTACAGCTTAAGTCTATAATACTATATTTAAAATAAACAGTTAAAACTTGCTGCATATTTTGAATTCAGATAAACTGTACGTGTAATTTTCGAAAACTGGAGAATTATCGTTTATATATTGTGTAGTCTCAAACGTCTCCAAAAAAGTTACACAGGACTGCAAATTTAAACTTCATAAAAGTTGTTTTGGTTTTAATAAATGATTTTCCATTATTAAGCTAGAGATTTCGCAAATGTGTTTTCTTCGTATAACTTAAGGATTTTTACAAATCTGGAAGGATAAAACTGTTACTTAGATCAAATTATTGTTTCGTTTACCACAGTTAACATTTTTTAACATTATGTTTGGTTTCTACAATGATGTATAAAACCCACAGGTTGAGGTTGCCTTAGAGAAATATATAGTCAGGATTTGTTAAAATTTGAGCATAACAAAATGTGACCCAATTTCAATGGAAGTTATTTACTTATGTAAAAGTACATATGACATTTTGTAAACGGTCTATACGGGATGAGAATAAAATGGATATCACTTACGGAATCAGCGAACATGAATTACTGAAATACCTTAAAATTTCACTATAAACTATCGCAGGCCTGCGTTATCAGTAAGTCTTGGTGCTTATATTGCTAACATTCAGGGTTCGATCCATGCGGTGAGCAAATTGCCCACTGTACATTTTCGCTGAACAACAAACTATGTAAAGTTCGTGTATTTAAAATGTTGATAATTTAATCCTACTGTAATTTCTTAGCTACGTTCAGAACTTAAGTTTGTCTGTCTCATATATTGGTTGTTATATGAAATTGGTACTACGTCTGAAAACAAAGATTACATTTCTAGTTAACCAAGTCATTTCCGAGAAGATTCTGTTTTAAAATATTGTCATGACACGTTGTTTTGAGCATGCTCTTTGGATGAAATCTGTAGTCACAAGGATCGTGCTTTATATATACAAGTCTTTCACGGCTGAACGAAAATACTTGTAACGAATGTTTAAGATAGAACTTTTATTGCATTATCTTTTGCAGAACGTGGTCCAGTAGTTATGGTGACTGGACCGTAATTTGAAGCTGGAAGTGCGTTATCAGTTCAAAAGCAGGGACGTTTGTTTACATATAGTTCTTGTGTAGCTTTGCGCGAAATTCTGATACAAACATATGAGCCAACACTATCACTTAGCACTTATTATAAAATAAAGGTAAATACGTAAAACAACTCATGCAATGATATACCCTATACGGCTGATAACAACTGATTCGTGAGAGTTTGTAAACTCACTAAAGGTATCAAGGAAATATGATTAATACATACATACTCTATACGAAAATACGTTTGATTTAATTAACATAATGACTGTTCTTCCTTATATTTTTCCCCCAGTGGCACAGCAGCATGACTGCGGACACATAGCCGCTAAAAACCGGTTTTTGACACCCGTGGTGGGCAGAGCACAGATAATGCAGTGTGTAACTTTGTGCTTGATTATAAACAAACAAAACAAATTCTCGTTTTTACGACTAGTAGTGGTTTCGATGCTGGAATGCGAGTCAGAATATCCAGTATTCTAGCCGTAATATTTTGCTGGAACACGTTCAGTTTTTTTCAATTATGGGCGCTTTTCAACTGGATAGTCAATGCAATTATTCCGTCAAGAGTATCCGCATAGGTTGTGGTCGCCAGTAACCGGTAATATTCCTTCTAGCCAGCAGATTTAATTTAGGGATAGCTATGCTTGAACTTCGGAGATTTCCAATGTGGCAGTTCATTTAATGTGTCACATGAGGTGTTTTCAGGTTGAAGATACCACGTTTTAATTCTTACATTCACTTTAGATGACTGCTTTATAAAAATTTGCCCCTCGGTAGTTCAGCTGTAAGTCTGAAGATTTTCTATTGATAAAAATTGGGTTTCGATAACCATTTTGAGCAGAGGATGGATAGCCTATTATATATCTTTGCGCTTAATAACAAAAAAAAAAAACGTAACAACACCAAAAAACATGACTACGAAATTTAGGATCCCCCAACTGCCTGGAAAACAAACGCCTTTCACGTGATTTACTTAATGTGCTATTGTATAGAATATTTATTAATCATATACAAGTGATGTAAGGTAGATAAGGTGCTTATTATTTTATCCCAGTATTTAACAGAATATAATTATACACAGTAATGCTATGTTTATCTTCACTTTGGAGTTGTTACGAACTTCTACAAGATTACACGATTCTCAAAACTTGGTCAGACTGGGCCTACTATTTGGCACCTTTATTTGAATAATAGACAAGTTTTAGGCAAACATTGTGCTGCCCCAAGGGACAGCCACTAGCGCCCTGCTGCTCGTAATTGTTCTCGATATACTGAATAAGGAGCGCCGTAAGGTACCTTATGGGAATTGAAAGTGAGCA
This sequence comes from Tachypleus tridentatus, assembly GCF_004210375.1. Classification (NCBI taxonomy): domain Eukaryota; kingdom Metazoa; phylum Arthropoda; class Merostomata; order Xiphosura; family Limulidae; genus Tachypleus; species Tachypleus tridentatus. Next base: position 14,472,114 of record NC_134826.1, on the reverse strand, counting down.
ATAGTTATAAATACAAGTTAAAATGTGGCAGAATAGTTTTAAAAGATGGGGGCACACCTCTGTTTTTTACAGAGCTAAGACGCGTTTTCTTCATGCTTTCTTCTATGACTTGTAGACCAACTTACGGCAGTACTATCGATTTCATCTCTAATCCTTGACAGATTAACCCTCCACTACTCTACTCACCAGATCATTAATTAAATGTGAGGCAGGCATCGGCGCTAGTAAAACTAGGCTACTACGACGGGGTAGAATATTTCTACAACAGTTAAACTTTGATGATCTTAACTTCCTATTCAACCCATGGAACTCCAGTCCACAATTTCGTAAAACCTTCCGTGCAACAACTCTATCATTTTCTCAGTGTTTCTATGAAGTATTGTTTTTTCATTAAACCACCCCGAAATCCAAACTTCCATAGAATAACAACTGAATATTAAACTACGTGGAGTCCATCATTTACGATATAATACAGCTGGGAAGATATCTCACTTTATCAAAGTAGTCACAACATTACATTCAATCGCCAACCATCTATTTACCCATGCCCTTTCTTTCCATTTTGAGAAAATTCTCTGTCTCTATTTTTTGTCATTTGCTGGATCCACCACCAAATATATGTTCCAAGAAACAACCACTATGTCATCTTCATTCTCTAACTCTTCACCCATTCACCAGTTGGTCCAACCCCAAACCAAACTCCAATCATGAACCAAGTCACTCAAATATATATTCAAAAATACACGATACATTTCCACCTTAACTGATAATGCCATCATAACTACCCAGTCTGCCCAAACGAAACCATACAATAGGACAAAAGCCATCAAAACCCTGTAACCTATTAAAACCACCGTCAACAATACCAATTTCTCTTCAAAGTCTTTGTTTTTACCCATTCCTTCAGCCCAAGATACCCGCTGGCCATTTGTAATCCAGTTCACTAAACGATTTACCGATCTGCACTAATGTCAAATCTTCCCTATCACTGAATGCCCAAACCAACAGGCCTCGTCTCCGTTTTTCCTTTATCCATCACCCTTCATGTAGTTATGAAGAAGATACGCCCCTAGATAGTTCGTTCTCTGACTGAACCTCTTTCTTCAGTATTGTCTGCAACAAGTTGAATTTATTACCACACTAACATACCTTAATGCCTGTCACATATTCCTCCTCCTCCATCAATTTGTTTAACAACTTTAAAGTTTATGTGGACTCTGGTTAGGAAGATTATTTATTGCCTTAACAGTGAAAGTGTATTTTCTCTGGGCATTCACGTTTCTCCCCACATTAATATCTTGGCATTGGATTTTCACCCCACCACCCTGACTGACTATAAGTTTTATCTCTGCCATTTATTAGGTTAACAAGGAAGTTCATATGTATTAAGTTAATGTATTCAAAGCTAAAAAAAATAAACGAACTCAAGTCTGTTTTATACCATTACATCGAGCGGGACAAAAAAGAACGAAAGTTTCCGATCTTCCTCAGTTATTTTCCAACACTTATTGGAACAATCTAAATCGAAATTTTGTCAATATTTTGTTTAAAAGAAGAGGTTTGAGAGTGAATGTCAAAAAATGTAAGTTATGGTGAGTAGAAGAGGTAGGAAGAGGGGATAAAGATGCAAAAATCAAGCTACTGGAACAGGTAAAAGCCTTTGAGCACTTGGGAAGTATAATTTAAAATGAAGAAGGAAGTGACAAAGATGTAAGAGATAAAATCCAAGTGGGTTCGAGGAAATGGAAGGAAGAAGCTACAGTTATCTGTAGCAATAGGTTACTAAAGACACTGAGAAATATTGTATAAGACCATGACTAGACTGGTATTATTCTACAGAGGCAAGACATTGAAGGAGAAAGAAGAAGATTTGTAGTTAAGAATAGAAATGAGAATACTGAGATGATCTGTTCGGAATGTCACTGAAAGAAAATATAAGGAAGTTGCAGGAAGGGTAGGAGTTTGTGGAATAGAAGAAAAAGTGAGATAAGCGAAACTGATGCGGTATGATCACGTGAAAGGAAGAGAAGAAGAACGATTTATAAGGTGAATATTGAAGTTGATAGTAGTCAGCAAGACAGTGAAGACCAGTAAGAGTTTGACCCAAAAAATATTAAGTACATTTTATCAGCAAAATTATTTTTCAGCATATGCAATTGATTATTGTGAACAGCAAACTAAAGATAATAGTTGCTTACATACAGCAACTGGATTGAAAAACACTTTGAGATGTGGAAAATAAGGTTACTTTAAACTACAAATATCATATTAAATTTGTTATGTATTGTAATTTATCTCGGACGAGTCTTTGGTTTATTATGTTACGTACGCTACATATTACGACTTCAAACAACCGGAAATTTAAATTTCGATATGTGTCAAATTTATGATTCTTCTCAACAAGATTGATACACACAATTTTCTTTTTTAATACAAATATATTTTTATATACAAACAATAATACAATTTATACTAACGATTATTACAAATAGTTGTTATAAATATTGGTTTATATACAAGGGTTTTACAAACTATATTGAGTCTTCTATCTGGTCTAGAACTGAATATTTTTTTCGATGGTTCAAGTCCACGACGAGCAAATTAATTTTCAGTTCATATGTTAATTATTACACCTCACTTAAGCTAGTGCTGTCTTTTCTTGGCTGGTCTCACAGTGGTTGTGAGCTAACTTTTTCCGGCGAAGATATTTAATGTCTTCATAGAAATAATAGTGTCCAAAGTAATCCACTGAGGTTAAATGGTTTGTAATGTTCGAAATTTATAAACGTTCTTGCTCAGATTCTGTAATTTTCCGATTAATAAGTGTTAAATACAATTAGAGCTTCCAAGGTTTATAGCATAACATCCAAGTAATAATTGTCTCTCGGTGCGTTGGTATTATATACCAATCACACGAGATTCTCGAACTTTAAACAATGTTCGAAAACACAACAACGTTTTCGTAAAACAAATGTTGATTCTTGCTCTCGAAATTTTTTTAACAAATTTAGAGAACAGGAGGGACTTAGGCAGTACACATCTAACAATATATGCCACATGCATCACATTATTAAAATAAATGTATAAGTGTAAATCCATTATGAATGAAAAAAATTGTACAAAACGTTTTTCGCCTCACAACAGTACAGTAGTTATTGATACTGCATTCGTCTTTGCATTGATGTATCTTGTCAAAACTCATATTTCCCTTTTCAGCATCAGAGTCACTTTCAAACTATTTTATTAATTTTATACCAAGTCTGGCTAGCTTTGTCAGGATTGCTCCAAAATATCTTCTGGTCGAACAGCAGAAAGTATACAGAGTATCCAGATAATTCGTCACAGACAATTTGTAGCATCTGTATTCGTCACAGTCATAATATCGATAGTTTGTTCCAAGTTTTATTTGAATTCAAGTTGGTTGGCATTTTTTCGCGTAAAGCAACTAAACCAATGGCTCTCAAACTGTGTGCCACGGCGCCCTTGAGCGTTGCGGGATATTTCAAATTTTAGAGGGAAACACAGCAACATCGTCATCTGTCGGACACCGCGCGAACTACTAACTCGAGGTAGTTCACAGTTTTAACATGAGATAATGCTACGTTCCTTTCGATAACATTCTCGAATGTTTGAGATATGTTTTTGTTTACTTGTACTTTCGGCTACGCCAGTAACTTCTCGAACTTTTTCGTTTCTTAGATTTTGTGTATAAATAACTGTCGACTCTCCCGGTCCATCAGTAATTGAAATAACTACAGGGTGCTGTGATCAAGTGTCTGGGAGGTTTAGCGAAGTTCATTGAATTATTTTGTTGATTTTTAGTCCTTGTGAATAAAAATGGAAAGCTTTTTTTGAACATTAATAAGAAGAGTGGGAGTGAAGAAAAGGATGGCAAACAACTGACCAGTGGCAAAGTTTTGAAGAAACGGAAATGTCGGAAATATGACGATAGTTATCTAGATTTTGGTTTTACTTCAGTAGATGTCAATCATGAAGAGTGTCCACAGAATGTATTATGTCTTAACTATTTGGCACCAGAATGCATGGTTCCAAGTAAACTAAAACGCGCCTTAGAGACCAATTATCCTTGCATGGCTAGTAAATCTCGTGATTATTTTACCAGAAAGTTAAAAGAATTGAAAGAACAAAAAGGTACAGTTTTGAAACAAGCATCAATGCCAACCATGTTTTGCTAGCATCCTACAAGTTAGCATATAGAGTCGCGAAATGTAAAAACCCTCATACCATCGCAAAAGAAGTGATATTTTTGGCTGCAGTGGATATCGTGAACATTATGGTTATTGAATCTGTGGGAAGGCTGCTTTTGAAGGTGCTTTTATCCAACAATACTATAAGTTCCAGAATCCAACACATGGACGAAGACCTCAACGATCAGCTAATTGAAAGAATTAAAGTGAAGGAATTCGGGTTACAGCAAGATGAGGTGACGGATAGTTACAAGGATACTTATTTGATTTGCTACAAATAGTTCATGGATGGTGATAATATCGTGGAAGACCTCTTTTGTAAAATCATCATTGCAGATGCAAAAGCTCAAGACTTGTTTGAGATCCTTGACACTTTTATGTATGAAAACAACATAGACTGGACTAAGTGCGTTGGTGTTTGTACTGATGGTGGTCGCTCTTTGTCTTGCTGTTATGAAGGATAGCAGGCACTCATGCGAAGCAAAGCTTTTGATGCACTGTGGACCCACTGCATAATCCACAAGGGCATTATAATGTGATGGTCAATCCCACTATTCATTGGTAAAAGATTAGCCTAAGAGTTAGCAGTTGCTGGTGGTGACTAACTGCCTTCCCTCTAGTCTTACACTGCTAAATTAGGGACAGGTAGTACAGATAACACTTGTGTAGCTTTGCCCAAAATTCAAAAAACAAAAAACATTTAGTTTATGTTGTCCCAGCCTAATTTAAGGTTTTAGGTGAACAGATTATATGTAGCTCTGAGTTACATTAAATTTGTTTTCAGGATGTTCTGTATGGGCAAAGTTAATGCAGGTTCTTCTGTGTGACCAATACACTAAATAATTTATTTGTTATATGAACTTTATACATGCAGAGTTAGAGGAAAGTTTCTTATGTTTATATCTAATTCAGGTGTATATCTCTTGTACGTGGCCAGTTCACTATATAATTCTGTTATTGTAACATCAGCCACATTGTACATATGCAGGTACAGACAAAGAAAAGATCCTTGTGGTCAGAGCTAGTGCAGGTGTATCTTCTGTATGTGGCAAATATGCTAAATAATTGCACTGTCATAACATTTGACACTGGACATAGGAGGAGATAAACAGAATCATTCCTTTTGGTGAAAGCTAGTACAGGTGTACATTCTTTATGTGGTCAGTACGTTAAATAATTCCATTGTTCCAACATTTTGCATGTTGTACATAGAGAGAGGTAAGTATAAAACATTTAATTTCCCCCTCTTTGATAGAGTGTTACCTGGTGACATGAGTAAGGTGTGGCCTTCTGGGAAGGCTGTAGCTTGAATGTAAATAAAACTTAGCTACGATCACCATTTAGTGCCTATGTACAAACGTTTAAAGCTTTCTGGTTTCCAGTTGCTGTATTTCTTTGATAGAATCTGTATAAAAGTTTAAAAAAAGAAAACAGACTAACACACTTCTTTAAACTTTCATTATCAAATAAACAAGCTGGCGTTTGGTGTCTCTAAAATTATGTTGTTTTGCGAACATACTACCTATTTGTTGGTATCAGATTTACCTGAGAATACCACATGCTTGTGTGTATAGTTGAGGCTATAAATAAGAAAACGCGAAAGATAACCTAGGTAGTCCATATAAACCTCACCGTATTAATCCTGTTTAAACCTGAAGACTAGTAAACTTCTGTTAAACATTTAAAGAACCAAAGACTTAACGAAGTATTAAATAAATCCTAACCTTCACTTTGCCTCCATACTTACTTTTCAGTAACCGGACATTGGGCACTTTACCAGTGAAAGTGGATTTCTCGAGGCACTCCCTGGTAACACATTGGGCACTTTACCAGTGAAAGTGGGTTTCTCGAGGCACTCCCTGGTAACACATTGGGCACTTTACCAGTGAAAGTGGGTTTCTCGAGGCACTCTCTGGTAACACATTGGGCACTTTACCAGTGAAAGTGGGTTTCTCGAGGCACTCCCTGGTAACACATTGGGCACTTTACCAGTGAAAGTGGGTTTCTCGAGGCACTCCCCCGTTTTCCTTCACACCAACTCTTAGCATATCATTTGTAAGTTCTCGCCACCCTGAAGGACCCTACGTCAAACATCGGCCATTTAATTGTTTAATAAATATCTCCTTCGCTGATTCTTAATCATTTGAAGTCTTCAACATTGTTATATTTATCCACAGAGTAGTCCTCCATAACAACTAACCACGAACTGGACAAAGGAGGATTGTTTAATATTCGAGTGCCCTTGGTGTTTAAATTGGAAATTATTTTACATCAAAACAACCGCCAAAAGGAAAGGAAAAGATAACCTAGGTCGAAAGAAGTGTGAATGTTCACACTTGTATAACTAAAAAGACTTGTGATTTGGAGGTTCACCTCTTTTAACAGTCTGACTATTGGAGTTTCAGAATTTATCTGAACTATTAGGAAAATTGAAAGATTAGTAGTTTACGTCGCTATTAAGATGACGAGTTCGAATCCCATCATTAGACAAATCAAACCTCAGTAGTTAATTTATTAAATATGATATATATTTTAAAATATTACGAATACCAATGTGTATATTGGTCACTACTCCCAGGTGTCGTAGTTTCCGCAAAAAAATAGTGATAATAGAAATATTAAACTACAATGGCGTAATCTTACAATAGTTTATCTCCGTGCGAAAGATAAACAAACGTGATTAGATGTGGAAATTTTATACGCTTTTGTTTCCAAGGTATGCAAGACATGATAAGTTATCAGAATGAGTCACTTTGAGGGGCAAATTAGAAATTTATATCTTACCACCAAAGTTTTTTTTTTTTTGCTATTAAAAGAACCGCCAAAATAACGTAAATAATAACAGCGCAGCGACAGCGTAATACAAAGAAAGCCTTATGACTGGTTCTTTGCGCCTCAGTTGCTATATATTTACGTGTCTAATCTACGTACGTAAGATGTGTAAATAAGAAAATCGGTATACATGAAAGGGTTTTGATATTGAAAGGTGTCTTTTATTTTTTATACTTTGTCATGTTTGTCGGCAATCTAAACTTTACATCATGCACGCATTAATGCTTGTTAAAAACCAAAACTATGATATTCTATACTCCATAATGATTTTCGGAGATCTAAATTATTACGTTATGTTTTCTTTCATGTTTGTCGAGAACGAAACTAAGATTAGGCGATCTAATTCTTATAAGGAGTCCAAAATATATTATGTATTCCATCAGTTTGTCGCGAATATAAACTTACATTATGTATTCTATCAGGTTGTCGCGAGTATAAACTGTTACATTTAGTATTCTCTCATGCTTGTCGGCCCGGCATGGCCAAGCGCGTTAAGGCGTGCGACTCGTGATCCGAGGGTCGCGGGTTCGCATCCCCGTTGCGATAAACATGCTCGCCCTTTCAGCCGTGAGGGCGTTATAATGTGACGGTCAATCCCACTATTCGTTGGTAAAAGAGTAGCCCAAGAGTTGGTGGTGGGTGGTGATGACTAGCTGCCTTCCCTCTATCTTACACTGCTAAATTAGGGACGGCTAGCACAGATAGCCCTCGAGTAGCTTTGTGCGAAATTCCAAAAAAAACTCTCATGCTTGTCAGAAATCTAAACTGTAACATTTAGTTCTCTCTCATGCTTGTCAGAAATTTAAACTGTTAACATTTAGTTCCCTCTCATGCTTGTCAGAAATCTAAACTGTTAACATTTAGTACTCTCTCATGCTTGTCAGAAATCTAAACTGTTAACATTTAGTTCTCTCTCATGCTTGTTAGAAATCTAAACTGTTAACATTTAGTACTCTCTCATGCTTGTCAGAAATCTAAACTGTTAACTTTTAGTACTCTCTCATGCTTGTCGGGAATCTAAATTTGCGTTACGCAATCTATCAAGAATGACTTTAAGTATATAACGACTTAAAAAAGTATCCTAACTAATAAAATGTTTTTCTTTAGGAAGCCTAATTTACTCTTCGTAAATCTTATTTTACAGTATTTATATGATATTTTAAACCGGTTTTTTCGCCATTGACCATATGTGATGAAATATAGCGTCAAATAATGACATGACTTAATGTGTGAAAAAACGAGGGTATTATTAACTTTAAGATAATTCCTTTATGCCATATTCTCTTAAACACTTTACATGAACAGAAATAAACATGACTTAATAGAATGGGCGCGGCTAGATATGGAACTATTACAGCTTAAGTCTATAATACTATATTTAAAATAAACAGTTAAAACTTGCTGCATATTTTGAATTCAGATAAACTGTACGTGTAATTTTCGAAAACTGGAGAATTATCGTTTATATATTGTGTAGTCTCAAACGTCTCCAAAAAAGTTACACAGGACTGCAAATTTAAACTTCATAAAAGTTGTTTTGGTTTTAATAAATGATTTTCCATTATTAAGCTAGAGATTTCGCAAATGTGTTTTTCTTCGTATAACTTAAGGATTTTTACAAATCTGGAAGGATAAAACTGTTACTTAGATCAAATTATTGTTTCGTTTACCACAGTTAACATTTTTTAACATTATGTTTGGTTTCTACAATGATGTATAAAACCCACAGGTTGAGGTTGCCTTAGAGAAATATATAGTCAGGATTTGTTAAAAATTTGAGCATAACAAAATGTGACCCAATTTCAATGGAAGTTATTTACTTATGTAAAAGTACATATGACATTTTGTAAACGGTCTATACGGGATGAGAATAAAATGGATATCACTTACGGAATCAGCGAACATGAATTACTGAAATACCTTAAAATTTCACTATAAACTATCGCAGGCCTGCGTTATCAGTAAGTCTTGGTGCTTATATTGCTAACATTCAGGGTTCGATCCATGCGGTGAGCAAATTGCCCACTGTACATTTTCGCTGAACAACAAACTATGTAAAGTTCGTGTATTTAAAATGTTGATAATTTAATCCTACTGTAATTTCTTAGCTACGTTCAGAACTTAAGTTTGTCTGTCTCATATATTGGTTGTTATATGAAATTGGTACTACGTCTGAAAAACAAAGATTACATTTCTAGTTAACCAAGTCATTTCCGAGAAGATTCTGTTTTAAAATATTGTCATGACACGTTGTTTTGAGCATGCTCTTTGGATGAAATCTGTAGTCACAAGGATCGTGCTTTATATATACAAGTCTTTCACGGCTGAACGAAAATACTTGTAACGAATGTTTAAGATAGAACTTTTATTGCATTATCTTTTGCAGAACGTGGTCCAGTAGTTATGGTGACTGGACCGTAATTTGAAGCTGGAAGTGCGTTATCAGTTCAAAAGCAGGGACGTTTGTTTACATATAGTTCTTGTGTAGCTTTGCGCGAAATTCTGATACAAACATATGAGCCAACACTATCACTTAGCACTTATTATAAAATAAAGGTAAATACGTAAAACAACTCATGCAATGATATACCCTATACGGCTGATAACAACTGATTCGTGAGAGTTTGTAAACTCACTAAAGGTATCAAGGAAATATGATTAATACATACATACTCTATACGAAAATACGTTTGATTTAATTAACATAATGACTGTTCTTCCTTATATTTTTCCCCCCAGTGGCACAGCAGCATGACTGCGGACACATAGCCGCTAAAAACCGGTTTTTGACACCCGTGGTGGGCAGAGCACAGATAATGCAGTGTGTAACTTTGTGCTTGATTATAAACAAACAAAACAAATTCTCGTTTTTACGACTAGTAGTGGTTTCGATGCTGGAATGCGAGTCAGAATATCCAGTATTCTAGCCGTAATATTTTGCTGGAACACGTTCAGTTTTTTTCAATTATGGGCGCTTTTCAACTGGATAGTCAATGCAATTATTCCGTCAAGAGTATCCGCATAGGTTGTGGTCGCCAGTAACCGGTAATATTCCTTCTAGCCAGCAGATTTAATTTAGGGATAGCTATGCTTGAACTTCGGAGATTTCCAATGTGGCAGTTCATTTAATGTGTCACATGAGGTGTTTTTCAGGTTGAAGATACCACGTTTTAATTCTTACATTCACTTTAGATGACTGCTTTATAAAAATTTGCCCCTCGGTAGTTCAGCTGTAAGTCTGAAGATTTTCTATTGATAAAAATTGGGTTTCGATAACCATTTTGAGCAGAGGATGGATAGCCTATTATATATCTTTGCGCTTAATAACAAAAAAAAAAACGTAACAACACCAAAAAACATGACTACGAAATTTAGGATCCCCCCAACTGCCTGGAAAACAAACGCCTTTCACGTGATTTACTTAATGTGCTATTGTATAGAATATTTATTAATCATATACAAGTGATGTAAGGTAGATAAGGTGCTTATTATTTTATCCCAGTATTTAACAGAATATAATTATACACAGTAATGCTATGTTTATCTTCACTTTGGAGTTGTTACGAACTTCTACAAGATTACACGATTCTCAAAACTTGGTCAGACTGGGCCTACTATTTGGCACCTTTATTTGAATAATAGACAAGTTTTAGGCAAACATTGTGCTGCCCCAAGGGACAGCCACTAGCGCCCTGCTGCTCGTAATTGTTCTCGATATACTGAATAAGGAGCGCCGTAAGGTACCTTATGGGAATTGAAAGTGAGCAATAGTTATAAATACAAGTTAAAATGTGGCAGAATAGTTTTAAAAGATGGGGGCACACCTCTGTTTTTTACAGAGCTAAGACGCGTTTTCTTCATGCTTTCTTCTATGACTTGTAGACCAACTTACGGCAGTACTATCGATTTCATCTCTAATCCTTGACAGATTAACCCTCCACTACTCTACTCACCAGATCATTAATTAAATGTGAGGCAGGCATCGGCGCTAGTAAAACTAGGCTACTACGACGGGGTAGAATATTTCTACAACAGTTAAACTTTGATGATCTTAACTTCCTATTCAACCCATGGAACTCCAGTCCACAATTTCGTAAAACCTTCCGTGCAACAACTCTATCATTTTCTCAGTGTTTCTATGAAGTATTGTTTTTTTCATTAAACCACCCCGAAATCCAAACTTCCATAGAATAACAACTGAATATTAAACTACGTGGAGTCCATCATTTACGATATAATACAGCTGGGAAGATATCTCACTTTATCAAAGTAGTCACAACATTACATTCAATCGCCAACCATCTATTTACCCATGCCCTTTCTTTCCATTTTGAGAAAATTCTCTGTCTCTATTTTTTGTCATTTGCTGGATCCACCACCAAATATATGTTCCAAGAAACAACCACTATGTCATCTTCATTCTCTAACTCTTCACCCATTCACCAGTTGGTCCAACCCCCAAACCAAACTCCAATCATGAACCAAGTCACTCAAATATATATTCAAAAATACACGATACATTTCCACCTTAACTGATAATGCCATCATAACTACCCAGTCTGCCCAAACGAAACCATACAATAGGACAAAAGCCATCAAAACCCTGTAACCTATTAAAACCACCGTCAACAATACCAATTTCTCTTCAAAGTCTTTGTTTTTTACCCATTCCTTCAGCCCAAGATACCCGCTGGCCATTTGTAATCCAGTTCACTAAACGATTTACCGATCTGCACTAATGTCAAATCTTCCCTATCACTGAATGCCCAAACCAACAGGCCTCGTCTCCGTTTTTCCTTTATCCATCACCCTTCATGTAGTTATGAAGAAGATACGCCCCTAGATAGTTCGTTCTCTGACTGAACCTCTTTCTTCAGTATTGTCTGCAACAAGTTGAATTTATTACCACACTAACATACCTTAATGCCTGTCACATATTCCTCCTCCTCCATCAATTTGTTTAACAACTTTAAAGTTTATGTGGACTCTGGTTAGGAAGATTATTTATTGCCTTAACAGTGAAAGTGTATTTTCTCTGGGCATTCACGTTTCTCCCCACATTAATATCTTGGCATTGGATTTTCACCCCACCACCCTGACTGACTATAAGTTTTATCTCTGCCATTTATTAGGTTAACAAGGAAGTTCATATGTATTAAGTTAATGTATTCAAAGCTAAAAAAAAATAAACGAACTCAAGTCTGTTTTATACCATTACATCGAGCGGGACAAAAAGAACGAAAGTTTCCGATCTTCCTCAGTTATTTTCCAACACTTATTGGAACAATCTAAATCGAAATTTTGTCAATATTTTGTTTAAAAGAAGAGGTTTGAGAGTGAATGTCAAAAAATGTAAGTTATGGTGAGTAGAAGAGGTAGGAAGAGGGGATAAAGATGCAAAAATCAAGCTACTGGAACAGGTAAAAGCCTTTGAGCACTTGGGAAGTATAATTTAAAATGAAGAAGGAAGTGACAAAGATGTAAGAGATAAAATCCAAGTGGGTTCGAGGAAATGGAAGGAAGAAGCTACAGTTATCTGTAGCAATAGGTTACTAAAGACACTGAGAAATATTGTATAAGACCATGACTAGACTGGTATTATTCTACAGAGGCAAGACATTGAAGGAGAAAGAAGAAGATTTGTAGTTAAGAATAGAAATGAGAATACTGAGATGATCTGTTCGGAATGTCACTGAAAGAAAATATAAGGAAGTTGCAGGAAGGGTAGGAGTTTGTGGAATAGAAGAAAAAGTGAGATAAGCGAAACTGATGCGGTATGATCACGTGAAAGGAAGAGAAGAAGAACGATTTATAAGGTGAATATTGAAGTTGATAGTAGTCAGCAAGACAGTGAAGACCAGTAAGAGTTTGACCCAAAAAATATTAAGTACATTTTATCAGCAAAATTATTTTTCAGCATATGCAATTGATTATTGTGAACAGCAAACTAAAGATAATAGTTGCTTACATACAGCAACTGGATTGAAAAACACTTTGAGATGTGGAAAATAAGGTTACTTTAAACTACAAATATCATATTAAATTTGTTATGTATTGTAATTTATCTCGGACGAGTCTTTGGTTTATTATGTTACGTACGCTACATATTACGACTTCAAACAACCGGAAATTTAAATTTCGATATGTGTCAAATTTATGATTCTTCTCAACAAGATTGATACACACAATTTTCTTTTTTAATACAAATATATTTTTATATACAAACAATAATACAATTTATACTAACGATTATTACAAATAGTTGTTATAAATATTGGTTTATATACAAGGGTTTTACAAACTATATTGAGTCTTCTATCTGGTCTAGAACTGAATATTTTTTTCGATGGTTCAAGTCCACGACGAGCAAATTAATTTTCAGTTCATATGTTAATTATTACACCTCACTTAAGCTAGTGCTGTCTTTTCTTGGCTGGTCTCACAGTGGTTGTGAGCTAACTTTTTCCGGCGAAGATATTTAATGTCTTCATAGAAATAATAGTGTCCAAAGTAATCCACTGAGGTTAAATGGTTTGTAATGTTCGAAATTTATAAACGTTCTTGCTCAGATTCTGTAATTTTCCGATTAATAAGTGTTAAATACAATTAGAGCTTCCAAGGTTTATAGCATAACATCCAAGTAATAATTGTCTCTCGGTGCGTTGGTATTATATACCAATCACACGAGATTCTCGAACTTTAAACAATGTTCGAAAACACAACAACGTTTTCGTAAAACAAATGTTGATTCTTGCTCTCGAAATTTTTTAACAAATTTAGAGAACAGGAGGGACTTAGGCAGTACACATCTAACAATATATGCCACATGCATCACATTATTAAAATAAATGTATAAGTGTAAATCCATTATGAATGAAAAAAAATTGTACAAAACGTTTTTCGCCTCACAACAGTACAGTAGTTATTGATACTGCATTCGTCTTTGCATTGATGTATCTTGTCAAAACTCATATTTCCCTTTTCAGCATCAGAGTCACTTTCAAACTATTTTATTAATTTTATACCAAGTCTGGCTAGCTTTGTCAGGATTGCTCCAAAATATCTTCTGGTCGAACAGCAGAAAGTATACAGAGTATCCAGATAATTCGTCACAGACAATTTGTAGCATCTGTATTCGTCACAGTCATAATATCGATAGTTTGTTCCAAGTTTTATTTGAATTCAAGTTGGTTGGCATTTTTTCGCGTAAAGCAACTAAACCAATGGCTCTCAAACTGTGTGCCACGGCGCCCTTGAGCGTTGCGGGATATTTCAAATTTTAGAGGGAAACACAGCAACATCGTCATCTGTCGGACACCGCGCGAACTACTAACTCGAGGTAGTTCACAGTTTTAACATGAGATAATGCTACGTTCCTTTCGATAACATTCTCGAATGTTTGAGATATGTTTTTGTTTACTTGTACTTTCGGCTACGCCAGTAACTTCTCGAACTTTTTCGTTTCTTAGATTTTGTGTATAAATAACTGTCGACTCTCCCGGTCCATCAGTAATTGAAATAACTACAGGGTGCTGTGATCAAGTGTCTGGGAGGTTTAGCGAAGTTCATTGAATTATTTTGTTGATTTTTAGTCCTTGTGAATAAAAATGGAAAGCTTTTTTGAACATTAATAAGAAGAGTGGGAGTGAAGAAAAGGATGGCAAACAACTGACCAGTGGCAAAGTTTTGAAGAAACGGAAATGTCGGAAATATGACGATAGTTATCTAGATTTTGGTTTTACTTCAGTAGATGTCAATCATGAAGAGTGTCCACAGAATGTATTATGTCTTAACTATTTGGCACCAGAATGCATGGTTCCAAGTAAACTAAAACGCGCCTTAGAGACCAATTATCCTTGCATGGCTAGTAAATCTCGTGATTATTTTACCAGAAAGTTAAAAGAATTGAAAGAACAAAAAGGTACAGTTTTGAAACAAGCATCAATGCCAACCATGTTTTGCTAGCATCCTACAAGTTAGCATATAGAGTCGCGAAATGTAAAAACCCTCATACCATCGCAAAAGAAGTGATATTTTTGGCTGCAGTGGATATCGTGAACATTATGGTTATTGAATCTGTGGGAAGGCTGCTTTTGAAGGTGCTTTTATCCAACAATACTATAAGTTCCAGAATCCAACACATGGACGAAGACCTCAACGATCAGCTAATTGAAAGAATTAAAGTGAAGGAATTCGGGTTACAGCAAGATGAGGTGACGGATAGTTACAAGGATACTTATTTGATTTGCTACAAATAGTTCATGGATGGTGATAATATCGTGGAAGACCTCTTTTGTAAAATCATCATTGCAGATGCAAAAGCTCAAGACTTGTTTGAGATCCTTGACACTTTTATGTATGAAAACAACATAGACTGGACTAAGTGCGTTGGTGTTTGTACTGATGGTGGTCGCTCTTTGTCTTGCTGTTATGAAGGATAGCAGGCACTCATGCGAAGCAAAGCTTTTGATGCACTGTGGACCCACTGCATAATCCACAAGGGCATTATAATGTGATGGTCAATCCCACTATTCATTGGTAAAAGATTAGCCTAAGAGTTAGCAGTTGCTGGTGGTGACTAACTGCCTTCCCTCTAGTCTTACACTGCTAAATTAGGGACAGGTAGTACAGATAACACTTGTGTAGCTTTGCCCAAAATTCAAAAACAAAAAACATTTAGTTTATGTTGTCCCAGCCTAATTTAAGGTTTTAGGTGAACAGATTATATGTAGCTCTGAGTTACATTAAATTTGTTTTCAGGATGTTCTGTATGGGCAAAGTTAATGCAGGTTCTTCTGTGTGACCAATACACTAAATAATTTATTTGTTATATGAACTTTATACATGCAGAGTTAGAGGAAAGTTTCTTATGTTTATATCTAATTCAGGTGTATATCTCTTGTACGTGGCCAGTTCACTATATAATTCTGTTATTGTAACATCAGCCACATTGTACATATGCAGGTACAGACAAAGAAAAGATCCTTGTGGTCAGAGCTAGTGCAGGTGTATCTTCTGTATGTGGCAAATATGCTAAATAATTGCACTGTCATAACATTTGACACTGGACATAGGAGGAGATAAACAGAATCATTCCTTTTGGTGAAAGCTAGTACAGGTGTACATTCTTTATGTGGTCAGTACGTTAAATAATTCCATTGTTCCAACATTTTGCATGTTGTACATAGAGAGAGGTAAGTATAAAACATTTAATTTCCCCCTCTTTGATAGAGTGTTACCTGGTGACATGAGTAAGGTGTGGCCTTCTGGGAAGGCTGTAGCTTGAATGTAAATAAAACTTAGCTACGATCACCATTTAGTGCCTATGTACAAACGTTTAAAGCTTTCTGGTTTCCAGTTGCTGTATTTCTTTGATAGAATCTGTATAAAAGTTTAAAAAAAGAAAACAGACTAACACACTTCTTTAAACTTTCATTATCAAATAAACAAGCTGGCGTTTGGTGTCTCTAAAATTATGTTGTTTTGCGAACATACTACCTATTTGTTGGTATCAGATTTACCTGAGAATACCACATGCTTGTGTGTATAGTTGAGGCTATAAATAAGAAAACGCGAAAGATAACCTAGGTAGTCCATATAAACCTCACCGTATTAATCCTGTTTAAACCTGAAGACTAGTAAACTTCTGTTAAACATTTAAAGAACCAAAGACTTAACGAAGTATTAAATAAATCCTAACCTTCACTTTGCCTCCATACTTACTTTTCAGTAACCGGACATTGGGCACTTTACCAGTGAAAGTGGATTTCTCGAGGCACTCCCTGGTAACACATTGGGCACTTTACCAGTGAAAGTGGGTTTCTCGAGGCACTCCCTGGTAACACATTGGGCACTTTACCAGTGAAAGTGGGTTTCTCGAGGCACTCTCTGGTAACACATTGGGCACTTTACCAGTGAAAGTGGGTTTCTCGAGGCACTCCCTGGTAACACATTGGGCACTTTACCAGTGAAAGTGGGTTTCTCGAGGCACTCCCGTTTTCCTTCACACCAACTCTTAGCATATCATTTGTAAGTTCTCGCCACCCTGAAGGACCCTACGTCAAACATCGGCCATTTAATTGTTTAATAAATATCTCCTTCGCTGATTCTTAATCATTTGAAGTCTTCAACATTGTTATATTTATCCACAGAGTAGTCCTCCATAACAACTAACCACGAACTGGACAAAGGAGGATTGTTTAATATTCGAGTGCCCTTGGTGTTTAAATTGGAAATTATTTTACATCAAAACAACCGCCAAAAGGAAAGGAAAAGATAACCTAGGTCGAAAGAAGTGTGAATGTTCACACTTGTATAACTAAAAGACTTGTGATTTGGAGGTTCACCTCTTTTAACAGTCTGACTATTGGAGTTTCAGAATTTATCTGAACTATTAGGAAAATTGAAAGATTAGTAGTTTACGTCGCTATTAAGATGACGAGTTCGAATCCCATCATTAGACAAATCAAACCTCAGTAGTTAATTTATTAAATATGATATATATTTTAAAATATTACGAATACCAATGTGTATATTGGTCACTACTCCCAGGTGTCGTAGTTTCCGCAAAAAATAGTGATAATAGAAATATTAAACTACAATGGCGTAATCTTACAATAGTTTATCTCCGTGCGAAAGATAAACAAACGTGATTAGATGTGGAAATTTTATACGCTTTTGTTTCCAAGGTATGCAAGACATGATAAGTTATCAGAATGAGTCACTTTGAGGGGCAAATTAGAAATTTATATCTTACCACCAAAGTTTTTTGTTTGTTTTTTTTGCTATTAAAAGAACCGCCAAAATAACGTAAATAATAACAGCGCAGCGACAGCGTAATACAAAGAAAGCCTTATGACTGGTTCTTTGCGCCTCAGTTGCTATATATTTACGTGTCTAATCTACGTACGTAAGATGTGTAAATAAGAAAATCGGTATACATGAAAGGGTTTTGATATTGAAAGGTGTCTTTTATTTTTTATACTTTGTCATGTTTGTCGGCAATCTAAACTTTACATCATGCACGCATTAATGCTTGTTAAAAACCAAAACTATGATATTCTATACTCCATAATGATTTTCGGAGATCTAAATTATTACGTTATGTTTTCTTTCATGTTTGTCGAGAACGAAACTAAGATTAGGCGATCTAATTCTTATAAGGAGTCCAAAATATATTATGTATTCCATCAGTTTGTCGCGAATATAAACTTACATTATGTATTCTATCAGGTTGTCGCGAGTATAAACTGTTACATTTAGTATTCTCTCATGCTTGTCGGCCCGGCATGGCCAAGCGCGTTAAGGCGTGCGACTCGTGATCCGAGGGTCGCGGGTTCGCATCCCCGTTGCGATAAACATGCTCGCCCTTTCAGCCGTGAGGGCGTTATAATGTGACGGTCAATCCCACTATTCGTTGGTAAAAGAGTAGCCCAAGAGTTGGTGGTGGGTGGTGATGACTAGCTGCCTTCCCTCTATCTTACACTGCTAAATTAGGGACGGCTAGCACAGATAGCCCTCGAGTAGCTTTGTGCGAAATTCCAAAAAAAACTCTCATGCTTGTCAGAAATCTAAACTGTAACATTTAGTTCTCTCTCATGCTTGTCAGAAATTTAAACTGTTAACATTTAGTTCCCTCTCATGCTTGTCAGAAATCTAAACTGTTAACATTTAGTACTCTCTCATGCTTGTCAGAAATCTAAACTGTTAACATTTAGTTCTCTCTCATGCTTGTTAGAAATCTAAACTGTTAACATTTAGTACTCTCTCATGCTTGTCAGAAATCTAAACTGTTAACTTTAGTACTCTCTCATGCTTGTCGGGAATCTAAATTTGCGTTACGCAATCTATCAAGAATGACTTTAAGTATATAACGACTTAAAAAAGTATCCTAACTAATAAAATGTTTTTCTTTAGGAAGCCTAATTTACTCTTCGTAAATCTTATTTTACAGTATTTATATGATATTTTAAACCGGTTTTTTTCGCCATTGACCATATGTGATGAAATATAGCGTCAAATAATGACATGACTTAATGTGTGAAAAAAACGAGGGTATTATTAACTTTAAGATAATTCCTTTATGCCATATTCTCTTAAACACTTTACATGAACAGAAATAAACATGACTTAATAGAATGGGCGCGGCTAGATATGGAACTATTACAGCTTAAGTCTATAATACTATATTTAAAATAAACAGTTAAAACTTGCTGCATATTTTGAATTCAGATAAACTGTACGTGTAATTTTCGAAAACTGGAGAATTATCGTTTATATATTGTGTAGTCTCAAACGTCTCCAAAAAAGTTACACAGGACTGCAAATTTAAACTTCATAAAAGTTGTTTTGGTTTTAATAAATGATTTTCCATTATTAAGCTAGAGATTTCGCAAATGTGTTTTTCTTCGTATAACTTAAGGATTTTTTACAAATCTGGAAGGATAAAACTGTTACTTAGATCAAATTATTGTTTCGTTTACCACAGTTAACATTTTTTAACATTATGTTTGGTTTCTACAATGATGTATAAAACCCACAGGTTGAGGTTGCCTTAGAGAAATATATAGTCAGGATTTGTTAAAAATTTGAGCATAACAAAATGTGACCCAATTTCAATGGAAGTTATTTACTTATGTAAAAGTACATATGACATTTTGTAAACGGTCTATACGGGATGAGAATAAAATGGATATCACTTACGGAATCAGCGAACATGAATTACTGAAATACCTTAAAATTTCACTATAAACTATCGCAGGCCTGCGTTATCAGTAAGTCTTGGTGCTTATATTGCTAACATTCAGGGTTCGATCCATGCGGTGAGCAAATTGCCCACTGTACATTTTCGCTGAACAACAAACTATGTAAAGTTCGTGTATTTAAAATGTTGATAATTTAATCCTACTGTAATTTCTTAGCTACGTTCAGAACTTAAGTTTGTCTGTCTCATATATTGGTTGTTATATGAAATTGGTACTACGTCTGAAAAACAAAGATTACATTTCTAGTTAACCAAGTCATTTCCGAGAAGATTCTGTTTTAAAATATTGTCATGACACGTTGTTTTGAGCATGCTCTTTGGATGAAATCTGTAGTCACAAGGATCGTGCTTTATATATACAAGTCTTTCACGGCTGAACGAAAATACTTGTAACGAATGTTTAAGATAGAACTTTTATTGCATTATCTTTTGCAGAACGTGGTCCAGTAGTTATGGTGACTGGACCGTAATTTGAAGCTGGAAGTGCGTTATCAGTTCAAAAGCAGGGACGTTTGTTTACATATAGTTCTTGTGTAGCTTTGCGCGAAATTCTGATACAAACATATGAGCCAACACTATCACTTAGCACTTATTATAAAATAAAGGTAAATACGTAAAACAACTCATGCAATGATATACCCTATACGGCTGATAACAACTGATTCGTGAGAGTTTGTAAACTCACTAAAGGTATCAAGGAAATATGATTAATACATACATACTCTATACGAAAATACGTTTGATTTAATTAACATAATGACTGTTCTTCCTTATATTTTTCCCCCAGTGGCACAGCAGCATGACTGCGGACACATAGCCGCTAAAAACCGGTTTTTGACACCCGTGGTGGGCAGAGCACAGATAATGCAGTGTGTAACTTTGTGCTTGATTATAAACAAACAAAACAAATTCTCGTTTTTACGACTAGTAGTGGTTTCGATGCTGGAATGCGAGTCAGAATATCCAGTATTCTAGCCGTAATATTTTGCTGGAACACGTTCAGTTTTTTTCAATTATGGGCGCTTTTCAACTGGATAGTCAATGCAATTATTCCGTCAAGAGTATCCGCATAGGTTGTGGTCGCCAGTAACCGGTAATATTCCTTCTAGCCAGCAGATTTAATTTAGGGATAGCTATGCTTGAACTTCGGAGATTTCCAATGTGGCAGTTCATTTAATGTGTCACATGAGGTGTTTTTCAGGTTGAAGATACCACGTTTTAATTCTTACATTCACTTTAGATGACTGCTTTATAAAAATTTGCCCCTCGGTAGTTCAGCTGTAAGTCTGAAGATTTTCTATTGATAAAAATTGGGTTTCGATAACCATTTTGAGCAGAGGATGGATAGCCTATTATATATCTTTGCGCTTAATAACAAAAAAAAAAAACGTAACAACACCAAAAAACATGACTACGAAATTTAGGATCCCCCAACTGCCTGGAAAACAAACGCCTTTCACGTGATTTACTTAATGTGCTATTGTATAGAATATTTATTAATCATATACAAGTGATGTAAGGTAGATAAGGTGCTTATTATTTTATCCCAGTATTTAACAGAATATAATTATACACAGTAATGCTATGTTTATCTTCACTTTGGAGTTGTTACGAACTTCTACAAGATTACACGATTCTCAAAACTTGGTCAGACTGGGCCTACTATTTGGCACCTTTATTTGAATAATAGACAAGTTTTAGGCAAACATTGTGCTGCCCCAAGGGACAGCCACTAGCGCCCTGCTGCTCGTAATTGTTCTCGATATACTGAATAAGGAGCGCCGTAAGGTACCTTATGGGAATTGAAAGTGAGCAATAGTTATAAATACAAGTTAAAATGTGGCAGAATAGTTTTAAAAGATGGGGGCACACCTCTGTTTTTTACAGAGCTAAGACGCGTTTTCTTCATGCTTTCTTCTATGACTTGTAGACCAACTTACGGCAGTACTATCGATTTCATCTCTAATCCTTGACAGATTAACCCTCCACTACTCTACTCACCAGATCATTAATTAAATGTGAGGCAGGCATCGGCGCTAGTAAAACTAGGCTACTACGACGGGGTAGAATATTTCTACAACAGTTAAACTTTGATGATCTTAACTTCCTATTCAACCCATGGAACTCCAGTCCACAATTTCGTAAAACCTTCCGTGCAACAACTCTATCATTTTCTCAGTGTTTCTATGAAGTATTGTTTTTTCATTAAACCACCCCGAAATCCAAACTTCCATAGAATAACAACTGAATATTAAACTACGTGGAGTCCATCATTTACGATATAATACAGCTGGGAAGATATCTCACTTTATCAAAGTAGTCACAACATTACATTCAATCGCCAACCATCTATTTACCCATGCCCTTTCTTTCCATTTTGAGAAAATTCTCTGTCTCTATTTTTTGTCATTTGCTGGATCCACCACCAAATATATGTTCCAAGAAACAACCACTATGTCATCTTCATTCTCTAACTCTTCACCCATTCACCAGTTGGTCCAACCCCAAACCAAACTCCAATCATGAACCAAGTCACTCAAATATATATTCAAAATACACGATACATTTCCACCTTAACTGATAATGCCATCATAACTACCCAGTCTGCCCAAACGAAACCATACAATGGGACAAAAGCCATCAAAACCCTGTAACCTATTAAAACCACCGTCAACAATACCAATTTCTCTTCAAAGTCTTTGTTTTTACCCATTCCTTCAGCCCAAGATACCCGCTGGCCATTTGTAATCCAGTTCACTAAACGATTTACCGATCTGCACTAATGTCAAATCTTCCCTATCACTGAATGCCCAAACCAACAGGCCTCGTCTCCGTTTTTCCTTTATCCATCACCCTTCATGTAGTTATGAAGAAGATACGCCCCTAGATAGTTCGTTCTCTGACTGAACCTCTTTCTTCAGTATTGTCTGCAACAAGTTGAATTTATTACCACACTAACATACCTTAATGCCTGTCACATATTCCTCCTCCTCCATCAATTTGTTTAACAACTTTAAAGTTTATGTGGACTCTGGTTAGGAAGATTATTTATTGCCTTAACAGTGAAAGTGTATTTTCTCTGGGCATTCACGTTTCTCCCCACATTAATATCTTGGCATTGGATTTTCACCCCACCACCCTGACTGACTATAAGTTTTATCTCTGCCATTTATTAGGTTAACAAGGAAGTTCATATGTATTAAGTTAATGTATTCAAAGCTAAAAAAAAATAAACGAACTCAAGTCTGTTTTATACCATTACATCGAGCGGGACAAAAAAGAACGAAAGTTTCCGATCTTCCTCAGTTATTTTCCAACACTTATTGGAACAATCTAAATCGAAATTTTTGTCAATATTTTGTTTAAAAGAAGAGGTTTGAGAGTGAATGTCAAAAAATGTAAGTTATGGTGAGTAGAAGAGGTAGGAAGAGGGGATAAAGATGCAAAAATCAAGCTACTGGAACAGGTAAAAGCCTTTGAGCACTTGGGAAGTATAATTTAAAATGAAGAAGGAAGTGACAAAGATGTAAGAGATAAAATCCAAGTGGGTTCGAGGAAATGGAAGGAAGAAGCTACAGTTATCTGTAGCAATAGGTTACTAAAGACACTGAGAAATATTGTATAAGACCATGACTAGACTGGTATTATTCTACAGAGGCAAGACATTGAAGGAGAAAGAAGAAGATTTGTAGTTAAGAATAGAAATGAGAATACTGAGATGATCTGTTCGGAATGTCACTGAAAGAAAATATAAGGAAGTTGCAGGAAGGGTAGGAGTTTGTGGAATAGAAGAAAAAGTGAGATAAGCGAAACTGATGCGGTATGATCACGTGAAAGGAAGAGAAGAAGAACGATTTATAAGGTGAATATTGAAGTTGATAGTAGTCAGCAAGACAGTGAAGACCAGTAAGAGTTTGACCCAAAAAATATTAAGTACATTTTATCAGCAAAATTATTTTTCAGCATATGCAATTGATTATTGTGAACAGCAAACTAAAGATAATAGTTGCTTACATACAGCAACTGGATTGAAAAACACTTTGAGATGTGGAAAATAAGGTTACTTTAAACTACAAATATCATATTAAATTTGTTATGTATTGTAATTTATCTCGGACGAGTCTTTGGTTTATTATGTTACGTACGCTACATATTACGACTTCAAACAACCGGAAATTTAAATTTCGATATGTGTCAAATTTATGATTCTTCTCAACAAGATTGATACACACAATTTTCTTTTTAATACAAATATATTTTTATATACAAACAATAATACAATTTATACTAACGATTATTACAAATAGTTGTTATAAATATTGGTTTATATACAAGGGTTTTACAAACTATATTGAGTCTTCTATCTGGTCTAGAACTGAATATTTTTTTCGATGGTTCAAGTCCACGACGAGCAAATTAATTTTCAGTTCATATGTTAATTATTACACCTCACTTAAGCTAGTGCTGTCTTTTCTTGGCTGGTCTCACAGTGGTTGTGAGCTAACTTTTTCCGGCGAAGATATTTAATGTCTTCATAGAAATAATAGTGTCCAAAGTAATCCACTGAGGTTAAATGGTTTGTAATGTTCGAAATTTATAAACGTTCTTGCTCAGATTCTGTAATTTTCCGATTAATAAGTGTTAAATACAATTAGAGCTTCCAAGGTTTATAGCATAACATCCAAGTAATAATTGTCTCTCGGTGCGTTGGTATTATATACCAATCACACGAGATTCTCGAACTTTAAACAATGTTCGAAAACACAACAACGTTTTCGTAAAACAAATGTTGATTCTTGCTCTCGAAATTTTTTAACAAATTTAGAGAACAGGAGGGACTTAGGCAGTACACATCTAACAATATATGCCACATGCATCACATTATTAAAATAAATGTATAAGTGTAAATCCATTATGAATGAAAAAAATTGTACAAAACGTTTTTCGCCTCACAACAGTACAGTAGTTATTGATACTGCATTCGTCTTTGCATTGATGTATCTTGTCAAAACTCATATTTCCCTTTTCAGCATCAGAGTCACTTTCAAACTATTTTATTAATTTTATACCAAGTCTGGCTAGCTTTGTCAGGATTGCTCCAAAATATCTTCTGGTCGAACAGCAGAAAGTATACAGAGTATCCAGATAATTCGTCACAGACAATTTGTAGCATCTGTATTCGTCACAGTCATAATATCGATAGTTTGTTCCAAGTTTTATTTGAATTCAAGTTGGTTGGCATTTTTCGCGTAAAGCAACTAAACCAATGGCTCTCAAACTGTGTGCCACGGCGCCCTTGAGCGTTGCGGGATATTTCAAATTTTAGAGGGAAACACAGCAACATCGTCATCTGTCGGACACCGCGCGAACTACTAACTCGAGGTAGTTCACAGTTTTAACATGAGATAATGCTACGTTCCTTTCGATAACATTCTCGAATGTTTGAGATATGTTTTTGTTTACTTGTACTTTCGGCTACGCCAGTAACTTCTCGAACTTTTTCGTTTCTTAGATTTTGTGTATAAATAACTGTCGACTCTCCCGGTCCATCAGTAATTGAAATAACTACAGGGTGCTGTGATCAAGTGTCTGGGAGGTTTAGCGAAGTTCATTGAATTATTTTGTTGATTTTTAGTCCTTGTGAATAAAAATGGAAAGCTTTTTGAACATTAATAAGAAGAGTGGGAGTGAAGAAAAGGATGGCAAACAACTGACCAGTGGCAAAGTTTTGAAGAAACGGAAATGTCGGAAATATGACGATAGTTATCTAGATTTTGGTTTTACTTCAGTAGATGTCAATCATGAAGAGTGTCCACAGAATGTATTATGTCTTAACTATTTGGCACCAGAATGCATGGTTCCAAGTAAACTAAAACGCGCCTTAGAGACCAATTATCCTTGCATGGCTAGTAAATCTCGTGATTATTTTACCAGAAAGTTAAAAGAATTGAAAGAACAAAAAGGTACAGTTTTGAAACAAGCATCAATGCCAACCATGTTTTGCTAGCATCCTACAAGTTAGCATATAGAGTCGCGAAATGTAAAAACCCTCATACCATCGCAAAAGAAGTGATATTTTTGGCTGCAGTGGATATCGTGAACATTATGGTTATTGAATCTGTGGGAAGGCTGCTTTTGAAGGTGCTTTTATCCAACAATACTATAAGTTCCAGAATCCAACACATGGACGAAGACCTCAACGATCAGCTAATTGAAAGAATTAAAGTGAAGGAATTCGGGTTACAGCAAGATGAGGTGACGGATAGTTACAAGGATACTTATTTGATTTGCTACAAATAGTTCATGGATGGTGATAATATCGTGGAAGACCTCTTTTGTAAAATCATCATTGCAGATGCAAAAGCTCAAGACTTGTTTGAGATCCTTGACACTTTTATGTATGAAAACAACATAGACTGGACTAAGTGCGTTGGTGTTTGTACTGATGGTGGTCGCTCTTTGTCTTGCTGTTATGAAGGATAGCAGGCACTCATGCGAAGCAAAGCTTTTGATGCACTGTGGACCCACTGCATAATCCACAAGGGCATTATAATGTGATGGTCAATCCCACTATTCATTGGTAAAAGATTAGCCTAAGAGTTAGCAGTTGCTGGTGGTGACTAACTGCCTTCCCTCTAGTCTTACACTGCTAAATTAGGGACAGGTAGTACAGATAACACTTGTGTAGCTTTGCCCAAAATTCAAAAACAAAAAACATTTAGTTTATGTTGTCCCAGCCTAATTTAAGGTTTTAGGTGAACAGATTATATGTAGCTCTGAGTTACATTAAATTTGTTTTCAGGATGTTCTGTATGGGCAAAGTTAATGCAGGTTCTTCTGTGTGACCAATACACTAAATAATTTATTTGTTATATGAACTTTATACATGCAGAGTTAGAGGAAAGTTTCTTATGTTTATATCTAATTCAGGTGTATATCTCTTGTACGTGGCCAGTTCACTATATAATTCTGTTATTGTAACATCAGCCACATTGTACATATGCAGGTACAGACAAAGAAAAGATCCTTGTGGTCAGAGCTAGTGCAGGTGTATCTTCTGTATGTGGCAAATATGCTAAATAATTGCACTGTCATAACATTTGACACTGGACATAGGAGGAGATAAACAGAATCATTCCTTTTGGTGAAAGCTAGTACAGGTGTACATTCTTTATGTGGTCAGTACGTTAAATAATTCCATTGTTCCAACATTTTGCATGTTGTACATAGAGAGAGGTAAGTATAAAACATTTAATTTCCCCCTCTTTGATAGAGTGTTACCTGGTGACATGAGTAAGGTGTGGCCTTCTGGGAAGGCTGTAGCTTGAATGTAAATAAAACTTAGCTACGATCACCATTTAGTGCCTATGTACAAACGTTTAAAGCTTTCTGGTTTCCAGTTGCTGTATTTCTTTGATAGAATCTGTATAAAAAGTTTAAAAAAGAAAACAGACTAACACACTTCTTTAAACTTTCATTATCAAATAAACAAGCTGGCGTTTGGTGTCTCTAAAATTATGTTGTTTTGCGAACATACTACCTATTTGTTGGTATCAGATTTACCTGAGAATACCACATGCTTGTGTGTATAGTTGAGGCTATAAATAAGAAAACGCGAAAGATAACCTAGGTAGTCCATATAAACCTCACCGTATTAATCCTGTTTAAACCTGAAGACTAGTAAACTTCTGTTAAACATTTAAAGAACCAAAGACTTAACGAAGTATTAAATAAATCCTAACCTTCACTTTGCCTCCATACTTACTTTTCAGTAACCGGACATTGGGCACTTTACCAGTGAAAGTGGATTTCTCGAGGCACTCCCTGGTAACACATTGGGCACTTTACCAGTGAAAGTGGGTTTTCGAGGCACTCTGGTAACACATTGGGCACTTTACCAGTGAAAGTGGGTTTCTCGAGGCACCCTGGTAACACATTGGGCACTTTACCAGTGAAAGTGGGTTTCTCGAGGCACTCTCTGGTAACACATTGGGCACTTTACCAGTGAAAGTGGGTTTCTCGAGGCACTCCCTGGTAACACATTGGGCACTTTA
Source organism: Tachypleus tridentatus (assembly GCF_004210375.1). Lineage (NCBI taxonomy): Eukaryota > Metazoa > Arthropoda > Merostomata > Xiphosura > Limulidae > Tachypleus > Tachypleus tridentatus. The sequence continues at coordinate 14,444,257 of NC_134826.1, read as the reverse complement.
CCAGTGAAAGTGGGTTTCTCGAGGCACTCCCGTTTTCCTTCACACCAACTCTTAGCATATCATTTGTAAGTTCTCGCCACCCTGAAGGACCCTACGTCAAACATCGGCCATTTAATTGTTTAATAAATATCTCCTTCGCTGATTCTTAATCATTTGAAGTCTTCAACATTGTTATATTTATCCACAGAGTAGTCCTCCATAACAACTAACCACGAACTGGACAAAGGAGGATTGTTTAATATTCGAGTGCCCTTGGTGTTTAAATTGGAAATTATTTTACATCAAAACAACCGCCAAAAGGAAAGGAAAAGATAACCTAGGTCGAAAGAAGTGTGAATGTTCACACTTGTATAACTAAAAAGACTTGTGATTTGGAGGTTCACCTCTTTTAACAGTCTGACTATTGGAGTTTCAGAATTTATCTGAACTATTAGGAAAATTGAAAGATTAGTAGTTTACGTCGCTATTAAGATGACGAGTTCGAATCCCATCATTAGACAAATCAAACCTCAGTAGTTAATTTATTAAATATGATATATATTTTAAAATATTACGAATACCAATGTGTATATTGGTCACTACTCCCAGGTGTCGTAGTTTCCGCAAAAAAATAGTGATAATAGAAATATTAAACTACAATGGCGTAATCTTACAATAGTTTATCTCCGTGCGAAAGATAAACAAACGTGATTAGATGTGGAAATTTTATACGCTTTTGTTTCCAAGGTATGCAAGACATGATAAGTTATCAGAATGAGTCACTTTGAGGGGCAAATTAGAAATTTATATCTTACCACCAAAGTTTTTTGTTTGTTTTTTTTTGCTATTAAAAGAACCGCCAAAATAACGTAAATAATAACAGCGCAGCGACAGCGTAATACAAAGAAAGCCTTATGACTGGTTCTTTGCGCCTCAGTTGCTATATATTTACGTGTCTAATCTACGTACGTAAGATGTGTAAATAAGAAAATCGGTATACATGAAAGGGTTTTGATATTGAAAGGTGTCTTTTATTTTTTTATACTTTGTCATGTTTGTCGGCAATCTAAACTTTACATCATGCACGCATTAATGCTTGTTAAAAACCAAAACTATGATATTCTATACTCCATAATGATTTTCGGAGATCTAAATTATTACGTTATGTTTTCTTTCATGTTTGTCGAGAACGAAACTAAGATTAGGCGATCTAATTCTTATAAGGAGTCCAAAATATATTATGTATTCCATCAGTTTGTCGCGAATATAAACTTACATTATGTATTCTATCAGGTTGTCGCGAGTATAAACTGTTACATTTAGTATTCTCTCATGCTTGTCGGCCCGGCATGGCCAAGCGCGTTAAGGCGTGCGACTCGTGATCCGAGGGTCGCGGGTTCGCATCCCCGTTGCGATAAACATGCTCGCCCTTTCAGCCGTGAGGGCGTTATAATGTGACGGTCAATCCCACTATTCGTTGGTAAAAGAGTAGCCCAAGAGTTGGTGGTGGGTGGTGATGACTAGCTGCCTTCCCTCTATCTTACACTGCTAAATTAGGGACGGCTAGCACAGATAGCCCTCGAGTAGCTTTGTGCGAAATTCCAAAAAAAACTCTCATGCTTGTCAGAAATCTAAACTGTAACATTTAGTTCTCTCTCATGCTTGTCAGAAATTTAAACTGTTAACATTTAGTTCCCTCTCATGCTTGTCAGAAATCTAAACTGTTAACATTTAGTACTCTCTCATGCTTGTCAGAAATCTAAACTGTTAACATTTAGTTCTCTCTCATGCTTGTTAGAAATCTAAACTGTTAACATTTAGTACTCTCTCATGCTTGTCAGAAATCTAAACTGTTAACTTTAGTACTCTCTCATGCTTGTCGGGAATCTAAATTTGCGTTACGCAATCTATCAAGAATGACTTTAAGTATATAACGACTTAAAAAAGTATCCTAACTAATAAAATGTTTTTCTTTAGGAAGCCTAATTTACTCTTCGTAAATCTTATTTTACAGTATTTATATGATATTTTAAACCGGTTTTTTCGCCATTGACCATATGTGATGAAATATAGCGTCAAATAATGACATGACTTAATGTGTGAAAAAACGAGGGTATTATTAACTTTAAGATAATTCCTTTATGCCATATTCTCTTAAACACTTTACATGAACAGAAATAAACATGACTTAATAGAATGGGCGCGGCTAGATATGGAACTATTACAGCTTAAGTCTATAATACTATATTTAAAATAAACAGTTAAAACTTGCTGCATATTTTGAATTCAGATAAACTGTACGTGTAATTTTCGAAAACTGGAGAATTATCGTTTATATATTGTGTAGTCTCAAACGTCTCCAAAAAAGTTACACAGGACTGCAAATTTAAACTTCATAAAAGTTGTTTTGGTTTTAATAAATGATTTTCCATTATTAAGCTAGAGATTTCGCAAATGTGTTTTTCTTCGTATAACTTAAGGATTTTTACAAATCTGGAAGGATAAAACTGTTACTTAGATCAAATTATTGTTTCGTTTACCACAGTTAACATTTTTTAACATTATGTTTGGTTTCTACAATGATGTATAAAACCCACAGGTTGAGGTTGCCTTAGAGAAATATATAGTCAGGATTTGTTAAAATTTGAGCATAACAAAATGTGACCCAATTTCAATGGAAGTTATTTACTTATGTAAAAGTACATATGACATTTTGTAAACGGTCTATACGGGATGAGAATAAAATGGATATCACTTACGGAATCAGCGAACATGAATTACTGAAATACCTTAAAATTTCACTATAAACTATCGCAGGCCTGCGTTATCAGTAAGTCTTGGTGCTTATATTGCTAACATTCAGGGTTCGATCCATGCGGTGAGCAAATTGCCCACTGTACATTTTCGCTGAACAACAAACTATGTAAAGTTCGTGTATTTAAAATGTTGATAATTTAATCCTACTGTAATTTCTTAGCTACGTTCAGAACTTAAGTTTGTCTGTCTCATATATTGGTTGTTATATGAAATTGGTACTACGTCTGAAAAACAAAGATTACATTTCTAGTTAACCAAGTCATTTCCGAGAAGATTCTGTTTTAAAATATTGTCATGACACGTTGTTTTGAGCATGCTCTTTGGATGAAATCTGTAGTCACAAGGATCGTGCTTTATATATACAAGTCTTTCACGGCTGAACGAAAATACTTGTAACGAATGTTTAAGATAGAACTTTTATTGCATTATCTTTTGCAGAACGTGGTCCAGTAGTTATGGTGACTGGACCGTAATTTGAAGCTGGAAGTGCGTTATCAGTTCAAAAGCAGGGACGTTTGTTTACATATAGTTCTTGTGTAGCTTTGCGCGAAATTCTGATACAAACATATGAGCCAACACTATCACTTAGCACTTATTATAAAATAAAGGTAAATACGTAAAACAACTCATGCAATGATATACCCTATACGGCTGATAACAACTGATTCGTGAGAGTTTGTAAACTCACTAAAGGTATCAAGGAAATATGATTAATACATACATACTCTATACGAAAATACGTTTGATTTAATTAACATAATGACTGTTCTTCCTTATATTT
>NC_134826.1:14379118-14440180 GCF_004210375.1 Tachypleus tridentatus | reverse complement strand
GTCTGAATCAATTTCTTCAAGAAGACTTCGAAACTGACAGTGATTGAGCCCTCGTGATTTAATGAAATTAATGGTTTTCGTCACTAATGCTATAAGTGCCTGAAAATCAAGTTCTTTACTGCACCGGTTCTGTTGGTGAATAATACAGTGCAACTTCACCAACTGTCTGTTCTCCTCGATGCTTCATCAACAGTGCTACCAGCCCGCTACTTTCTCCGGTCATGGCTGGTGCTCCATCAGTTGTTACAGTTACCAGTTTCGTGAAATCCAATGAAATACTACTAGACAATCGAACTGTCACCTCGAATTGAGTAGACCCAGTTGTCTGACCCTTCATGGAACCCATGCCGATTAGTTCTTCTGTGATATCAAACGATGATGAAACACCACGAACAAAAACTGGTAGCTGTGCTGTTGAACTGATTTCAGTCGACTCGTCTGCTGCCAAAGAGAAGACAAAGTTGGCTTCTTTATTTGTAAGCTGCCTTGTCACGTCTGCTGAGAGGTGTGAAATTCTTCGTTAAACTGTTATATGATTCAAAGCCACCTTGAATCCACCGTCTGTAGCTTGCGAACTGCTTCCGAACTTTTCCGATGCAGTAATCATACATTGCTTGACAAAATCACCATCAGTGAATGGTCGGCCAGATTTCGCTATCATCAACGAAATATCGTAACTGACCTCACATGCTGCACCTAAATCTTCTGATTTATTACTTGCTATTAAATTTTCTTTATTGCTCGATACAAATATGGAACCATCTAGTATCTAATCTAATGCATATTCTTCTATAGCGCTTAATCTTCGCGCAGGCTCGAACTCTAAGCACGAGAACTCTCTATGTTTGACTTTCCGTTGGACATCGCGGGCCACTCGGCGACTCGTTGCGGGCCGGACTTTGTGCACCACTGCTGTATATACCTGAATAACAACAACAACAACAAAAGCATGATGAATTACGAAAAATATTTTTCATCAGTTTTACATTTCACAATATAGTTAAAAGTTGTTAGCTTTCACCTCGTGGGACACAATGACATTAGTGTAAGTGAGAAAGGTTATGTAACGGTACGTTTAATAAGTTAAGGCTAAATAAGAATAAATACCTGGGTTGTCTTTAATATTTTTATTTCAGTATCTATATATATTTATTTTCATACTTCATAGCTCTAAATAATCATTGGAATAGTGCATGTTCGAATGGTCTCAACTATTAACAGGGTAAATACGATGCGTGTTATTATTAAGCCTAGTGTAATGTGTAACGATATACCTGTAATAAAAGAGACACCCTCGCCTTTATATACTTATATACTGTTATATGGACTAGTGGATTATGTTGCTTCAGACATGTTGGTATTCTACGTGTTTGTAATGTTATTTTTTATTCGCAAAGCGTCTGCGAATGCAAACATTTGTAGCATAACCTATGTGATCATGATTTAAAAACTGCTCAAGGGCATGTTGTTGTTTTTTTTCTCTCCATCGTGAGCATTACAATTAGAACATAGTGTTGCGTGTTGCCTTGATGTTGGTTACATGTCACACTCGTCAGCCGCTAAAAATCCGTTAGTGTCTGTTATTTTCTGTATTCTACAGAAGCATTATATTGTTATAACCTTTCATGTCTAGCAAAGCATAGCCTTACAATGTATGAAAACACATAATATCATTTATAGTAAAGCTATGCTTATATAATACTACTTAAAGCTGTATTGTATATTTTCATATCTAGCAAGGCTTAGCTTTGCTCTACTAGTATTACATTTTTATACTTGGTAAACTGAGTCATGTCTTAAATATTATTATGCGCGTGGAACTCCACTAAGGCTGAGTTGTGTATTAAAGTTACTAAAGTAGGACGATAAATAGATCCTAATCACATTTTAACCGAATAAAATGTGAAATTATTATATATGTGTGTGTAGTTAGTACTATTGCTGTTGTGACACACAACACAAATGTTAACTAATATTGAGATTATATTGAGAAAAGTGGAAATAGCTTGAAGCGCAAAACGAAATATTTTTTGTAACTTTTTAGATGTATTTCAGTGATTGTGCATAATATATTAATAAATAAAGTCATTTATTCAATCAATTGAACAATAAATACAAAGAGCAGCTGTTGGTAGAAAAAACAAACACAAATTTTTTCTGTAATAAAACCTCATATCCTCAAAAGGTTTGGGGGCACATGGCCAAACGTGTTAAGGCGTGCGACTCGTAATCTGAGGGTCGCGGGTTTGCATCCCCGTCGCGCCAAACATGCTCACCCTTTCAGCCGTGGGGGCGTTATAATGTGACGGTCAATCCCACTATTCGTTGGTAAAAGTGTAGCCCAAGAGTTAGCTGAGGGTGGTGATGACTAGTTGCCTTCTCTCTAGTATTACACTACTAAATTAGGGACGGTTAGCACAGATAGCCCTCGAGTAGCTTTGAGCAAAATTCAAAAACAAACAAACAAACAAACAAAAGGTTTTATTTTATTGGAATGGTTTTATGTAACACTGAAAAATAAAGATGTCAACAAATTATTTACGGTTGATTTAGATCTTTCTTCTGTTAGTTTTGGTTTCTGTTTTAACGAACGCTCCTGAAGAAGTAAGACGAAATGTTGAATGGTTAATTAAATTTAAAAAAACAAAACATTTTGGTGTTATAAGGTCGTTTATTCCTAGTATTAGTATAACTTATATACATCAATGTTCAACATACAAATTAAATAGATGTCTTTACGCTGTTCACCGACTGCAGTGATAAAATATTGTATTCTATTTAAACAATACAGAAACAATAGGTGTTATATTTTGAAACATTGTTTATTCATTACGGTGCAATTATGTGTTTCTAACTGTAGGCTTTAGTGGTGTTAAGAGTGTAACTGTGCACAACGGGGTCATGATGATTCACACTTTAACACGTTTTTTTTTTTTTTTCCCTTAATCATGCTATGTATAGAGTGTAAGGTACTGGAAGTATTGTAATGTCTACTTATGGTGGTCTTTTACGCACATAGTAGGGTATATAATATCCAATTAATATTTGAACGTTGTTCTGATCATTTTTGTATGGTTGTTTTGAATTTCGCGCACAGTTACACGAGGGATATTTGCACCAGCCGTCCCTAATTTAGCAATGTAAGACTACAGTAGAGGTAAGGTAGCTAGTTATTACAACAAACCGCCAATTCTTTAGCTACTCTTTTACCAACAAATACCGTGTTTCTCCGAAAATAAGACAGGGCGTATATTAATTTTCACTCCAAAATATGACACTAGGGCTTTTTTTCGAGGGATGTCTTATTTTGATATATTAAAAAAATGAAGTTACAAAGTAAAACTATTAAACTAACCATTTAAAATAAACTATTATTAAACTAACTGATTAATACTTAAACAAACTAATTAACTAACTATTAAACTAATTAATAAATTAATCTTTTTTTATTTCTTTCCTCTTCCTGCCACTCTTAACTAGGGCTTATTTTAAGGGTAGGGCTTATATTAAAACTATCCCCAAAAAATCACACTAGGTCTTATTTTATGGGTAGGTCTTATTATCGGAGAAACACGGTAATAGGATTGGTCGTGACTTAATAACATCCCGACGGCTGAAAGGTAGAGAATGTTTGGTGAGACGGGGATTCGAACCCGCGACCCTCAGATTACCAGTCGAGCTCCCTAACCACCTGGCCAAGCTGGACGCTTCTGGTCATCTCTACTACTTAGCACTGTTTCCTGGCTGACAAGGAATTTCCTTGAAGATAATATAACAACCGAAAGAGGCCAAGCTATTGTTGGTTTGGTTTGGTTTGAATTTTGCGCAAAGCTACACGAGGGCTATCTGCGCTAGCCGTCCTTAATTTGGCAGTGTAAGACTAGAGAGAAGCTAGTAATCACTACCCACCGCCAACTCTTGGGCTACTCTTTTACCAACAAATAATGGGATTGAGTGTAACATTATAAAACCTTCACGGCTGAAAGGGCGAGCATGTTTGGTGTGATGAGGATTTGAACCCACAGCCCTCAGATTACGAGTCGAGTGCCTTAGCCACCTGGCCATGCTGGGCCAAAGCTATTGTTTTATGGAATAATATCACTTTGGGGAATTATTAATAAAAAGTCGGTAAGAGTAGGTAAACCTCCTGTAAAATTCTGTGTAAGATGTTTTCATACGTAGTAGAAATAGTTTTGTTATCGTTCGATGAACTTCGAAACTTCAAGTACTACGAACCTAACATTATATGACCCTTATTCCGCTCTATTTTTAATTTTAGTATCATAAAACTAAACGATAACAATAAAAAAATACAACGTAGTGCTATTCGGTTTAAACTAGTGTGCTAGATTTAGACGTTGAAAACTCATAGGTATTGTCATTTCGGAACATTTTGATTGCACATGAGAAATATTCAGAAACTTTTTCACAAAATAAATTTCATATCACTCGAAGATACCAAGAAGTAACTGTTTTATGATAAAACATTTTACTTGAAACAGTAAGGGAGAAAAAATCGCTACGATAATACAACAAACATTAATGTCCAATAATTTATAAAGAAACATTCTAAAAATAATAGGAACTGTGTAGAAACTATAATGTAACAAAAGAAAGCATACTTTGTCATCCCGAAGTGTTATTACGTCAATACAATGGAAATTTTTTTTAATTATGGTGATAACACTATTTTTATTACAGCTTTATAAAAAAGGAATTAGGTAAAACATCTATCAGAAAAATCTCAGCACTTCGAGTATGTAAGCAATGGACCAAACCTATCGCATTCTTCATACTTCTGCATTCCTCAGAGACACCAAAGAGAATACGATAGACAGATTAAACTTCTCAGGAGTTTGTTCCGCAGAATAGAAAAAAAAATGTTATTGGTGGCAGTTTACTAAGAATTCGAAACTTTAGACAAAATCAACATTGTATCGCAAATTTAAGTGTCTGAAAATAATCGAAATAAAAAAAAGCTTTAAGGTGGCAAAAACTTCATAAGTTATGAAATTAAAGAACTTGTTTGTTTTTGAATTTCGCGCAAAGCTACTCGAAGGCTATCTGCGCTAGCCGTCCCTAATTTGGCAGTGTAAGACTGGAGGGAAGGCAGCTAGTCATCACCACCCACCCACCGCTAACTCTTTGACTACACTTTTACCAACGAATAGTGGGATTGACCGTCACAATATAACATCCACACGGCTGAAAGGGCGATCATGGCTGGTGCGACGGTGATTTGAACCCGCGACCCTCAGATTACGAATCGAACGCCTTAAAGTACTCTTATATTTACGTAAAAGACGGATGAGAATAATATCTTTAGTGCTAGTTGTATATTTGAGAGAAAATATTATTCTTTGGATAGAATACTAAAGAGGCCAACAGTTCCTATTATTTTTAGAATGTTCCTTTATAAATTATTCGATAATTTTTAAGGTGTGTGAGTGGGTTGTAAAATCTTGGAATTCTCTGAAAACTGAAGTAGCACTAAAATCTTTTAAAAAATGCGGCATCAGTAATGCGTTAGACAGCACAGAAGATGGAATTCTATTTGAAGACAGCGACATTTGGGACAGCAGTGATGACCACGATGATAGCGGTGATGTGGATGACAGCAGTGAATTTTCAGGATTTGAAGACTAAGATATTCTTCCTTATCTGTAATCTTATTTGAATGTGTTGTTTTAAATCCTTATTCTGTTGTAATTTTATTGTATTGTAATGCTTAGTTTGTCATGTTCGTGTGATATTTAAAACAAATTGTGATGTTTAGTTTATGATGGGATTAAAAAAGTTGCAGTAAAACTGTATTATTAAAACAGTAAATTACCTGTAATATGGTATTAAGTTATGCCCAATGATACAAAATGCTCTTAGAAAGATAAAATCAAGACAATCTGCCAGCTGTAGCCACATCCATTTGCAGGAATACAGCTTGTGGTTAACACCTCTGTAGCATATGTTGTAGGTGGTACTCTGTGCTAATCTTCCAGTTCGCTAATACGTGAACTTAAGACAGGCTCACTAAATATTACTGAAATCAATAAAGTTTAAAAACATCAAATATTTTTAAAATCAGTGAAATATAAAAACCATCACAAATCAATATGCTGTGCTAACCGTAGCCACATTTATTTGCAAGAGTCGAGACAGTGAGTGGAAAGTATTAGAGACAAAATACGATTAATCACTGGTGGTAAACAAATCTGTCGTACGAACAGGTCACTTGTGGTGCTGTAATACCGGCACTATGTTTAACTCATGTTATCATTGGTAAAAATACGGATATTCCATTGGTAATATAAGGTATATATATTCAAAGATAGATATGATAAGTAAACAGCTCAGAAAAAACAAGAAGTGGGCAAGAGAATTTATGTACCGTAAGTCACAAAACAATCCACAAAACATCATAGTAAGATTGATGGAAGTGTTGCGACCTTATTCTTGTGTTTGTCTTTCCATTTTAGAATGTTTGTCACCATGATAATGTTTGGTAATTAATAGTTCTTCCTGTTTTTGAGCAGCATACGTTTGTTATTTATGCTAAACTTATATTACCTTATGCAATTGGATACTAAAGACGTATCCATTTAAGGTAAGTAACAATGTATTTCTTAACCCTAAGTTGTAACAGCGGTTATTCTCATGACCAAGTGTTGAGATGTAAGAGGTAATTTATAATCATTTATAGGAAATTGTAAATCATATTCAAGTATCAGATTATCTCTCCTATATTTACACATTTTAGGTTATAATAAAGAATTTAAACAAGTGCAAGGGGGGGCTCAAAAATAATAGGACTCGGATAGTGATTGTTTTTCACATTCGGATTACGTAATTCCCATTTTATTTTTCCATTTGACCTGTTTCACTATAATTTCTGTTTCTCTTTGTACCATTTTATCTGACAAGAGAGAGTGCTGTCAGGAAATGAACGAATTCTGTACAATGATCGCGAGAGATATGTTGCTTTTGGGCCACCATTTATGTATATATATATATATATATATATAAATTACTTTTAGTTTGTAGTATTGTAGTTACTTTGTCCTTTACGGGATAAATTTTTTTCAAGTGCTGCACCCTTCAAGATGAATCAAAAACTAGAATATTTTCGCATTTGACGGACTCTAAGTTAATCTCCAAGCCTAATGGTTATATTCATCAATTGGGCTTGAAGATTAACTTAGACCCCGGCAAATACATCGCACGAAGAAGCAGAAAATAGTGTCTACAGAGCAACAAACATTCTAGTAACTACATCCATCAAGAAGAAGACGTAGTGGACTTTAACATAGAACCAAGTTGATTCGTCATACGAGCGTCTGCTGATTAATTTAATCTTCGCACAGTACAGTTACTGAGAAAAAGATGTCTTATATACTGGTTAGTATGTTTGCTGGAAAACATCACTAGTGGCGAATTTTTAATTGCAGCTCCAATGGATACGCCACATTAGATTACAGAATACGTATAGACTGAAGATTAATTAAATTAGACTAAATGAACCATTTGGCATTTAGTATTAGCCCTGTTACAATACATCAGATAAAGAAACAAATAGCTTCCGAAATGAAAGTGAAAACGGACCATCGAATACTAAACTTGATGAAAAACAATTATCTTTTAACAACTCAAATGTCACAAATTAAACGCATTAACCACAACAATTATCCTTAATGATCGCCATTCGTTATTCGTTTAACGTCGAAATTCGTCTTTGAAAAACAACAACAGTGTATTAAATGAAGACAGAATTTTTCAAGCTTTTTGTCATAAAAAATACTAATTATGTACAATTGAACCATATTAAAAATAAAAATATCTGAATGTTGGTTGTTGTTGAGATTCCGCAGACCATAATAATAATTAAAATATTTTCATAGCTTTAATGTACTGAATTCTGCTTTTGAGCAGAACAAACATTTTCTGTCTATTTTATCGTCTTATTTAGAATGTTTCATAGGCAAACAAAATTACCAGCGAATATCAAAAACAAAAGCATAGTAATAAATATCTGGACTTTTTACTAAACCATTTGTAATAATCCAAACATGAAGCGGTTCAGTTCTACTCTGTGGGAAAATTGAAAATAGTATTTATTCAACAGTAAATAGAAGTTTCATCAAAATAAAATTCGGCATATTATTTATCAGCTATACATCAGATTTAATAACACCATAAACATTGGTAATATGATAACACTTCAAGATCATTAAAAAACACAACCTAAACAGTTTTATATCCCTCGAGTGCCTAGTTTCAAGGCAAAAACTGGGAAGAATGTTTCGAAACATTGAATATGTGTTTATTTTAAATAAAAAACACACTTCGAAATGTGCTTATCGAAGTGAAATACTCCATACAGTGAGCATACCAAAGGAGTTGTGTCTACCATTTCCAGTATCGGTGTATTAAGAAATACAATGGTGAATCAGTAAGCTCATCGATTTAAATAAACTATCATTATCAGAAAATTGAGCGCTGTCTTAACATCTGATGTGAACAGGGGTTAAAAAGTTAAAGATGTCATCAGTTATATTTGGCTTTATGTGACTGGTAACATTGATCTACCAATGAACAAAGTTTGCGTTATATTCATTTATAAAAAAATATTTTTAATGCATTAATGTGTTTCATTCAACTTGATGTACCTTGATTTCGAAACTTCGTTATTTCATTTTAGAATAAATTCAAAGGTTAAATAAATTGTTTCTAAACTCTTGTGTTGTTGAATATAGAGTTTTGCGCGATTTGTATATTCGGTATATTAGTTCTCTTCTCGATACTTTGTGATAATGGTATATTATTAACATTTAAACTTGTTATAAGGGTACTTCTGCAATAACGCAATGACGTTTATCAGTAGAGTCCAAAAGACATTTTAATTAATGTACTTGAACGTGCAGATATTGGGTTTATTGTATGTACTCACACTCTGAATCGTAAAGAATATTTAATTGGAAGTACTAAGATGCCATAATTTTTAGTAATAAGGATATTTAAGATGCGGTTTGACGGCATGTTTCCTGCTCGTGAAGGAGATAAGAAACACATGGCTACCGCGAGCGAAAGTGTCAAGAAATACAAACTCGATATTAGATGGGATCGATATGGCTTTAGTGATCAATAACTGTACCCTAAAGAAAAATTATATTTGAATGCTTTGGCTTCAAATAAGACACTTGACGCCATAAGTACTCTCAGATTTTGTGTTAATACGCAGTATAGGGGTCTCGTGTCTCTGTATAATAGCAAAAAAAAAAAAAGTACCCTCCCAACTTTTGTTAACTTAATCTTTCTTAACCGATACAGCGCCTTCCAGACGCAAAATACTGATACCTAACTAAAGTCACAAAATGTTGCACTTATTACCTAACTTATATCAAAATAATATGTTTAATATTTACATCATAGAACAAACATTAAACTCGTCTTTGTACCTATGTTATAATGTGTGATATAAATATGGTAACAGTTATATAAATTTTGAAACAGTAGCAGTGTACGTATTTTTCTTATCTAAACTGGGAATAAAGATAAATGTTACTGCTATTTTATTACCACCCTAACCCTACATATTTATAGAGCACCGTAAGTACGGGTATGCATTCATATCACTGTTAGTTTGTAAGACAGTAGTTAAGAACAAGGTTTCTTGATCTTAACAAAGGTCATCGCCCTGAGGGCCTTTCCAGAAGGAAAGTTACCATTAAATGAAAGAATTTTGAATAACTACTAAAAATAACTGTTGTAAAGTTCCTTAGCAGCGGCAATTAAAAGAAGGAATTAGTTTCTCAATAAAAAGAGCTGAGTTGTCAACGTCTGATAACTGACAGGGGGAAGAGAGACATGATTAGCCAGGCAACAAAGCCTGTGTCTCAAATGACCGATTTCTCCAACCGTAGCAAAAACAACAACAATCACAAAATTCTATTTGTACGACATCGAAGTTTCAACGGTCAAAAACATGCCATTAAAGGTTACTTTTCAGTTCAAATAAATATATATTATCTCCTGACATTCATTCTGTAGTGAAACAGTAACGTATGTCATGGTAATTTATCTCAAATGTTTGATTACTCTGAAACTATACTGTCCGAGCCGTCAAATGGGTTTAACTAGTTAGAAGACGTTGTCAGGAGAGACTGGAAAACTTAATGAAACACAGCATTTATCAAACAGTATTAGTTAGAAAGTTTAATATGTATACGTATTTCTTATCATATTTAATTTTGTTTTATTGTATATATTATTTTTCATTGTAAATTAATTTTCAGTTATGATTTATTTAGGTAGATTCCTCTTCTCATAAATTAATGCTAGTCAGGTTTCAATATCATATTTAGCTATATTAACTTTAGAAATTGTCGATAATAAAATTAAAACATTCTGTCTTTTTATATTTTGGGTTTATAGTTTTTATTATAACGACTATAATATACATTTTTGGTCTTCATATACTGCATTGTAACCGTGCTAACCTTGAATGCTGTGCTAATTCAGTACTTTGTTGTATAACCTGTATTTACATAGAATACTATAGTATAACTTTAAATGATTTTGAATACTATAATATGACCTGTACTGATTTTGAATACTGTAGTATAATCTGAACTGATTTTGAACACTGTAATATGACCTGTACTGATTTTGGATACTGTAGTATAATCTGAACTGATTTTGAATAATATAGTATGACCTCAACTGATTTTGAATACTGTAATATAACCTGAACTGATTTTGAATACTGTATATAATCTAAACTGATTTTGAATACTGTAACATGACCTAAACTGATTTTGAATACTGTAACATGACCTGAACTGATTTTGAATACTGTAGTATAATCTGAACTGATTTTAACTACTCCACTAAATGTGCATTTTGCTGCTTTTTATACTGAAATAAACGCGATAATTTGTTTTTAGAAAATAAATTATTTTTTTTTCTAAAGCTATGACAGAAGATGCACTAAAGAAATAAAATGAAAACATATAAGCCTCTAACATGGAAAACAAACCCATACCATGACTCCACAAGTCGTATATGGGTTTATTACCTAATATGAGATTAAGCACAAGTCCAATGACTCGTTGGATTCTGGTTTAATAGCAGGTTTTAACTGTGAAAACAACAGTTTCTTTATTTTTCTGTTAGTTTATTTCCCCTGGTGGACATAGCGCAATTAGCGTATTGTGTAGTTTTGCGGGCATAGCGCAATTAGCCTATTGTGTAGCTTTGCGGTAAAATAAAGCAAACAAACTGCTAGTTTTTATTGATTTCCCACCTTTAACTTTAGGGAGAGAAAAGTCTATTTGGCGTTGCTTTGCTCGTTAGTGTTCTAATACATCTGAAAGGAGAAGTGAATGTAATTTTAGTCGTACGTCTATTTCAGGACCTGTTTCTCCTGAGTAAAACAGGGAGAAGTTCTGACAAGAAACTTAGTTATATATCCAAGTGTTAGTGTCATGGAATATCTGGCGCCCTAATGAGCTTAGCTGATTTTACGAGCAATTTTATCCCTAGTTTTCAACATAGATAGAAGAAAGAATAAATACATTTAACATCAAAATCAACGCTACTGAAAGAAGATTTTATGTTTGCAAAGTCTGAAGCGTATTTATTATTCACTATGTGTTCTAGGATCCCTATTTATGTTATTTGATCATCATAGGACGTTTGGGTACATAATGTTCTTGATTATGTTCGCTTCAACGACAATAAAATTTTGAGCTTGTGTTAGAAATAAAAGCAACAACAACATTTTAACTGATTTTAGACATCTTCAATTTTTGTATGAATCGTATAGAATATTTGCCTCAAATGTTTATGTTCTTTCTGACTGATAGTGCTGCTATGCCATTTATTTACTGTTGTAAAAATCGTTTTAAATGCACCGTAATCTTATTAAAACTGTTTTAATTGTGTTCATATAACATTAACGTCTTAGTGTTATGTACGAGAGGAATAGTAGCAGGGTTATACGAGCTAGGTCACTATTGATTTCAAATAATTTTCAGAACAAAACCGAAGAAAATGCTTTCTTATAACGAACGCGCTTTAGAGAACGGACGGGTCTTTCGCAATATATATCCAATCATATACGTCACATGCATAAAAAAAGCTATACTGAAACTAAATAGGTATTAAAATAAACGTTAATATTTCAATTTTTGCATTTTGCAAATAAAAGCTCAATCACCCATGAGCGTTTTCAGTATATTTCTACGATTTTTTAAAACGAAAAGAAAATTTCAACAAAAGTATTATTCTGACCACTAAGAGTGATATATCTTAAAAATAATTAAAGTTTTTTTTCATAATTAATCAAGTGCTGGTTTGTAATAATATAGATCTTTTACATTTATACGTAATGAAAAGGCCAGTAAGTCTTTAAAAACGAGGCACTGGTTACTGTAAGCAAAACTAATTAAGTGGTCAACTTTTCGGGTCGACTGACCCTACTTGGAATCTAAAAAAAAACACGTTACTGTAAAAAAAATACAAAAAGAGTATGTTTGTTTTGAATTTCGCGGAAAGCTACACGAGTATTATCTGCGCTAGCCGTCTCTTATTTAACAATGTAAAACTGGAGGGAAGGCAAGTAGTCATCATTGCTCACCACCAACTCTTAGGTTACTCTTTTATCAACGAATAGTGGGATTTAACGTAAATATATAACATTCCTGCAGCTGAAAGGGCAAGCATGTTTGGTGTGATGGGGATCCAAACACGCGACCCTCAGATTACGAATCGAGCGACTTCACGTTAACAACACATCATGTAGAGTGTATATTGCAACTAAAGGTCAATCTAATCAATCCAGTGGCTATATTTTACTTATTAGTTAACTCTCACTAATAATCTGTACTACTAATTTCTCACGTTAACAACATATTATGTAGAGTGTATATTAAAAGTAAAGTTCAGTCTACTCAATCCAGTGCTACATTTTACTTATTAGTTAAACCTTTCTAATAAACTCTACCACTAATTTCTCACGTTAACAACACATAATGAAGAGTGTATATTGCAACTAAATGTAAATCTAATCAATTCTGTGGCTACATTTTACTTATTAGTTAACTGTTACTAATAATCTGTACTACTAATTTCTCACGTTAACAACATATTATGTATAGTGTTTATTGCAAGTAAAGGTCAATCGAAACAATCCAGTGGCTACATTTTCTTATCAGTTAACTGTTACAAATAATCTGTATTACTAATTTCTTAGGTCAAGAACACATTATGTAAAGTATTTTTTGCAAGTAAGATTATTCTAATCATACCAGTGGCTACAATTTACTTAATAGTTTTCTGTTTCTAATAATCTGTACCACTTATTTCTCATGTTAACAAGAAATTATGCAGAGTTTTTTATTGCAAGTAAAGATAAATCTAATTAATCCAATGGCTACATTTTAACTATAAGTTAACTGTTTCTAATGAACTGTAATACTAATTTCTCACGTTAAGAAGACATAACTTGAAGTGTATATTGTAACCATAGGTCAATCTTTACAATCCAGTGGCTACATTTCACTTATAAGTTAACTTTTTAATAATCTGTACTACTTATTTTTCACATAATAACATATTATCGGGAGTGTTTGTTGCAAGTATAGGTCAATCTAATCAATCCAGTGGCTACATTTTACTCATTAGTTAATTGTTTCTTTTTAAACTGTACTGCTAAATTCTTACGTTAACAAGACATTACGTAGATTGTATATTGCAACTGAGTCAATCTATTCAATCCAGTGGCTACATTTTACTTATTAGTTAACTATTTCTAATAATGTGTACCACATATTTCTTACGTTTACAACAAATTATGTTGAGTGTTTATTGCAAGTAAAGTTCAATCTAATGAATCCAGTGGCGACATTTTACTTATTATTTAATTGTTTATAATTATCTGTTCTACATATTTCTCACGTTAACAACACATTATGTAGAGTGTTTATTGCAAGTAAAGGTAAATCTAATCAATCCATTGGCTACATTTTACTTATTAGTTTACCTTCTTTTAAATTGTATTACTTATTTCTCACGATTACAACATATTATCTGGAGTGTTTACTGCAAGTAAAGGTAAATCTAATCAATCCAGTGGCTACATTTTACTTATTAGTTAACTGTTTCTAATAATTCGTACTACTAATAGTTCACGTTAACAACACATTATCTGGAGTTTTTTATTGCAAGTAGAGATAAATCTGAATAATTCAGTAGCTACATTGTACTTATTAGTTAACTTTCTAATAAGCTGTATTACTTACTTCTCACGTTAACAACACATTATATAGACTGTTTATTGCAAGTAAAGGTAAATCTAATGAATCCAGTGGCTAAATTTTACTTATTACTTATCTGTTTCCAATAAACTGTACGACTTATTTCTCTCGTTAAAACATTATCTGGGGTGTTTATTCCAAGTAAAGGTCAATCTAATAAATCCAGTGCTACATTTTACTTATTTGTTAACTTTTTATTAATCTGTACTGCTCATTTCTCTTATATTGCTTTATAGTTGCTCATTAACAACTCATTATCAGGAGTGTTTATTGCAAGAAAGTTCAATCTAATGAACCCAGTGGCTACATTTTACTTATTAGTTAACTGTTTCTTATAAACTGTACTACGAATTTCTCCAGTTAACAACACATTATGTAAAGTGTTTATTGTAAGTAAACGTCAATCTAATCAATCCAGTGGCTTAATTTTACTTATTGGTTATCTGTTTCTAAAAATTTGTACTACTAATTTCTCATGTTAACAACACTTTATGTATAGTGTATATTGGAAGTAAAGAATAATCTAATTAATCCATTTGCTACATTTTACTTATTAGTTAACTTTTTAATATCCTGTACGATTAATTTCTCACGTTAACAACACATCCTCTGGTATGTTTATTCCAAGTAAAGCTCAATCTAATCAATCCAGTGCCACATTTCACTTGTTAGTTAACTTTCTAATAATCTGTACTACTTATTTCTTACCTTAAAAACACATTATGTAGGGTGTTTATTGCAAGTAAAAATAAAATCTAATCAACCCAATAGCTATATTTTACTTATTAATTAACTGTTTCCTACAAACTGTGCTACTAATTTCTTTCGTCTACAACACATTTTAAGAGTGTATATAGCAAATAATGGTCAATCTAATCAATCCAGTGGCTGTATTTTACTTATTGGTTAACTTTCTAATAAGCTGTACAACTTTTCTCTCATGTTAACAACGAATTATGTACAATGTTTATTGCAAATAAATGTCAATCTATACAATCCAGTGGCTACATTTTACTTATTACTTATCTGTTTTCAATAAACTGTACAACTTATTAATCACGTTAAAACATTATCTGGAGTGTTTATTCCAAGTGAAGGTCAATCCATTCAATCCAATGCTACATTTTACTTATTAGTTAACTTTTTAATAATCTGTACTTCCTATTTCTCACCTTAACAACACATTATGTAGAGTGTATCTTGCAAGTAAAGGTCAATCTAATCAATCCAGTGGCTATATTTTTCTCATTAGTTTACTTTCTAATAATCTGTTCTGCCTATTTCTCACCTTAACAACACATTATGTAGATGTTTATTGCAAGTAAATGTAAATCTAATCAATCCAGTGAATACATTTTACTTATTATTTAACACTTTCTAAAAGCTGTACTACTTTTTCTCACGTTAACAACAAATTATGTAGAGTGTTTATTTCAAGTATAGATCAATCTAATGAATTCAGAGCCTACATTTTACGAAATACTTAACTTTTAATAATCTGTACCAATTATTTCTGACGTTAACAACACATTATCTGTGATGTTTATTGCAATTAAGATCAATCTAATCAGTCCAGGTGCTACATTTTTGATATTACTTAACTGTTTCTAATAACCTGTACTATTTATTTCTTACGTTGACACATTATGTAGAGTGTTTATTGCAAGTTAAGTTAAATCTAATCGATCGATTGGCTACATTTTACCTATTAGTTTACTTTTTACTAAGCTGTACTACATATTTCTCACGCTAACAAGACATTATCTGGAGTGTTTAATGCCCGTAAAGGGTAACCTAATGAATCCAGTTGCTACATTTTACTTATTAGTTAACTTTTAATGATTTGTATTACTTATTTCTCACATTAACAACACATTATGTAAAGTGTTTATTGCAAGTAAAGGTCAATCTAATCAATCCAGAGGCTACATTTTACTTATTAGTTATCTTTTAATAATTTGTATTACTTATTTCTCACATTAACATCACATTATCTGTATTATTTATTGCAAGAAAGGTCAATCTAATGAATCCAGTGGCTACATTTTGCTTATCAGATAACTGTTTCTTATAAACTATACTACGAATTTGTCACGTTAACAACACTTTACGTAGAGTGTATTATGCAAATTAAGATCAATCTAATCAATTTAGTGTCTACATTTTTCTTAGTAGTTAATTGTTTCTAATAATGTGTATAAAATATTTCCCACGTTAACAACACATTATGTAGTGTGTTTGTTGCAAGTAAAGATAAATCTAATCAATTCAGTTTCTACACTTTACTTATTATTCAACATTTAATAATAAGTATTACTTATTTTTAACGTTAACAACACAATGTTTAAATTGTTTACTGCATGTAAATGTAAATCTAATGAATCCAGTGGCTATATTTTACTTATTTGTTAACTTTCTAATAAGCTGTACAACTTTTTTGTCAGGTTAACAACGAATTATGTAGAATGTTTATTGCAAGTAAATGTCAATCTATACAATCCATGGGCTACATTTTACTTATTACTTATCTGTTTCCAATAAATTTAATACTTATTTCTCACGTTATCAACACATTATGTAGAGTGTTTATTGCAAGTAAAGGTAAATCTATTCAATCCAGTGGTCACATTTTACTTATTTTTTAACTGTTTCTAATAAGCTGTGCTACTTTTTTTCTCACGTTATCAACACATTATGTAGAGTGTTTATTGCAAGTAAAGTTCAGTCTAATCAATCCAGAGGCTACATTTTACTTATTAGTTAACTTTTAATAATCTGTACTTCTTATTTCTCACTTTAACAACACCTTATCTGTTGTTTTTATTGCAAGATAGTTCAATCTAATGAATCCAGTGGCTAAATTTTACTTCTCAGTTAACTGTTTCTAATAATATGTACTAATTATTTCTCATGTTCATAACACATTATTTAGACTATTTATTGCAAGTATAGGTAAAACTAATGAATCTGGTGGCTATATTTTACTTGTTAGTTAACTTTCTAATAATCTGTACTATTTATTTCTCACCTTAATAACACATTATGTAGAGTGTTTATTGCAAATAAAGTTAAATCTTCTCAATCCAGTGGCTGCATTTTACTTATTAGTTAACTGATTCCAATAATATAAACTACATATTTCTCACGTTAACAACACGTTATCTTGTGTCTTTATAGCAAGTAAAGGTCAATCTAATAAATCCAGTGGCTATATTTTACTTGTCAGTTAATTGTTTCCAATAATCTGTACTACTTATTTCTGACGTTAACAACACATTATGAAGAGTGTTTATTGCAAGTAAAGGTCAATCTAATCAATGCTGAGACTAAATTTTACGAATTAGTTAACTTTAATAATCTCTACAACTTATTTATCACGTTAACAACACATTAGCTGGTGTGTTTATTGCAAATAAAGTTCAATCTAATCAATCCAACGGCTGTATTTTACGTATTAGTTAACTGTTTCTAATAATCTGTACTACTTATTTCTCACTTTAAAAACACATTATCTGTTGTGTTTTTTGCAAGAAAGGTGTATCTAATGAATCCAGTGGCTACATTTTACTTATCACTTATATGTTTCTTATAAACTATACTACGAATTTCTCACGTTTACAACACATTATCTGGAGTGTTTAAAGGTCAATCTAATCAATCCAGTGGCTATATTTCACTTGTCAGTTAATTGTTTCTAATAATCTATACAACTTATTTCTTACGTTAAAACACATTATGTACAGTGTATATTGCAAGTAAAGGTCAATCTGATCAATTCAGTGGCTACATTTTACTTATTTGTTAACTTTCTAATTATCTGTACTACTTATTTCTCACGTTAATACCAAATTATGTCAAGTGTTTTCTGCAAGTAAAGGGCAATCTCATCAATCCAGTGGCTACATTTTACTTATTAGTTAACTGTTTCTAATAATTCGTACTACTAATATTTCACGTTAATAACACATTATCTGGAGTTTTTATTGCAAGTAGAGATAAATCTGAATAATCCAGTGGCTACATTTTACTTATTAGTTAATTTTCTAATAAGCTGTATTACTTATTGTTTACGTTAACAACACATTATGTAGAGTGTTTATTGTAAGTAAAAGCAAATCTAATCAATCCAGTGGCTACATTTTATTTATTAGTTAACTGTTTCTATTAATCGGTACTACTTATTTCTCATGTAAACAACACATTATGTAGAGTGTTTATTGCAAGTAACGTTCGATCTAATCAATCCAATGGCTATATTTTACTTATTATTTAACTGTTTCTAATGAACTGTAATACTAATTTCTCACGTTAAGAAGACATAACTTGAAGTGTATATTGTAACTATAGGTCAATCTTTACAATCCAGTGGCTACATTTCACTTATAAGTTAACTTTTAATAATCTGTACTACTTATTTTTCACATAATAACATATTATCGGGAGTGTTTGTTGCAAGTATAGGTCAATCTAATCAATCCAGTGGCTACATTTTACTCATTAGTTAATTGTTTCTTTTAAACTGTACTGCTAAATTCTCTCGTTAACAAGACATTACGTAGATTGTATATTGCAACTGAGTCAATCTATTCAATCCAGTGGCTACATTTTACTTATTAGTTAACTATTTCTAATAATGTGTACCACATATTTCTTACGTTTACAACACATTATGTTGAGTGTTTATTGCAAGTAAAGTTCAATCTAATGAATCCAGTGGCGACATTTTACTTATTATTTAATTGTTTATAATTATCTGTTCTACATATTTCTCACGTTCACAACACATTATGTAGAGTGTTAATTGGAAGTAAAGGTAAATCTAATCAATCCATTGGCTACATTTTACTTATTAGTTTACCTTCTTTTAAATTGTATTACTTATTTCTCACGTTTACAACATATTATCTGGAGTGTTTACTGCAAGTAAAGGTAAATCTAATCAATCCAGTGGCTACATTTTACTTATTAGTTAACTGTTTCTAATAATTCGTACTACTAATATTTCACGTTAATAACACATTATCTGGGGTTTTTATTGCAAGTAGAGATAAATCTGAATAATCCAGTGGCTACATTTTACTTATTAGTTAATTTTCTAATAAGCTGTATTACTTATTGTTTACGTTAACAACACATTATGTAGAGTGTTTATTGTAAGTAAAGGTAAATCTAATCAATCCAGTGTATACAATTTTCGTGTCAGTTATTTTTTCAATAATCTGTAATACTTATTTTAGACGTTAACAACAAATTATGTTGAATGTTTATTACAAGTAAAAGTGAATCTAATCAATCCAGTGGCTATATTTTTCTTATGAGCTTCCTCTTTCTAATAATATGTACGACTTATTTCTCACGTAAACAACACATTATGTAGAGTGTTTATTGCAGGTTAAGGTCAATCTAATTAATACAGTGGCTACATTTTACTTATTAGTAAGCTGTTTCTAATAACTTGTGCTTTTTAGTTCTCACGTCAACAACACATCATGTAGAGTGTATATTGCAACTAAAGTTGAATCTAATCAATCCAGTGGCTAGATTTTACTTATTAGTTAACTCTCACTAATAATCTGTACTACTAATTTCTCACGTTAACAACACATTATCTGGAGTGTTTTTTACATGTAAATATTAGTCTAATCAATTCAGTGGCTACATTGTACTTATTAGTCAACTGTTTCTCACTATCTGTACTCCTTATTTCTCACGTTAACAATTCGTTATGTAGAGTGTATATTGCAACTGAAGTTCAATCTAATCAACCCAGTAGCTACATGTGACCTATTAGTTAACTTTTTAATAATCTGTACTACTTATTTCTCACGTTAACAACAAATTATCTGGAGTGTTTTTGCACGTAAATGTCAACCTAATCAATCCAGTGGCTATATTTTACTTATTAGTATACTGTTTTTAATGAGCTGTACTACTAATTTTTCCTGTTTACAACAAATTATGTAGAATGTTTATTGCAAGTAAAGGTGAATCTAATCAATCCAATGGCGACTGTTTAATTATCTGTTATTAGTTCCTAATAATCTGTCATACCAATTTCTCATGTTAACAACACTTTATGTAGGTTTTTTTCTTAGAAGTAAAGGTCAATCTGATCAATCCAATTGCTACATTTTACTTATTAGTTAATTTTTTAATAATCGGTATTACTTATTTCTCACGTTAACAACACATTTTGTAGAGTGTTTATTGCATATAAAGGTCATTCTAATCAATCCAGTGGCTATATTTTACTTATTAGTTAACTGTTTCTAATAATCTGTACTACTTATTTCTCGCGTTAAGAACATATTATTTGTGGTGTTTATTGCAACAAAGTTCAATCCAATGAATCCAGTTGCTACATTTTCTCATTTTCTTATAAACAGTACTACGAATTTCTCACGTTTACAAATCATTATCTGGAGTGTTTATTGCAAATAAAGGTCAATCTAATCAATTCAGTGGCTACATTTTACTTATTAATTAACTTCATCTAATAATCTGTGCCACTAATTTTTCACGTTAAGAACACATTATTGTTGGTTTTTATTGCAAGAAAGGTCAATCTAATGAATCCAGTTGCTGCATTTTACTTATTAGTTAACGGTTTCTTATAAACTGTACTACGAATTTCTCACGTTAAGAACACATTACGTAGAGTGCATACTGCAACTAAAGGTCAATCTAATCAATCCAGTGGCTACATTTTAGTAAGTAGTTAACTCTTTTTAATAATCAGTACTTCTAATTTCTCACTTTAACAACACCTTATCTGTTGTTTTTATTGCAAGATAGTTCAATCTAATGAATCCAGTGGCTAAATTTTACTTCTCAGTTAACTGTTTCTAATAATATGTACTAATTATTTCTCATGTTCATAACACATTATTTAGACTATTTATTGCAAGTATAGGTAAAACTAATGAATCTGGTGGCTATATTTTACTTGTTAGTTAACTTTCTAATAATCTGTACTATTTATTTCTCACCTTAACAACACATTATGTAGAGTGTTTATTGCAAGTAAAGGTAAATCTATTCAATCCAGTGGTCACATTTTACTTATTTTTTAACTGTTTCTAATAAGCTGTGCTACTTTTTTTCTCACGTTATCAACACATTATGTAGAGTGTTTATTGCAAGTAAAGTTCAGTCTAATCAATCCAGAGGCTACATTTTACTTATTAGTTAACTTTTAATAATCTGTACTTCTTATTTCTCACTTTAACAACACCTTATCTGTTGTTTTTATTGCAAGATAGTTCAATCTAATGAATCCAGTGGCTAAATTTTACTTCTCAGTTAACTGTTTCTAATAATATGTACTAATTATTTCTCATGTTCATAACACATTATTTAGACTATTTATTGCAAGTATAGGTAAAACTAATGAATCTGGTGGCTATATTTTACTTGTTAGTTAACTTTCTAATAATCTGTACTATTTATTTCTCACCTTAATAACACATTATGTAGAGTGTTTATTGCAAATAAAGTTAAATCTTCTCAATCCAGTGGCTGCATTTTACTTATTAGTTAACTGATTCCAATAATATAAACTACATATTTCTCACGTTAACAACACGTTATCTTGTGTCTTTATAGCAAGTAAAGGTCAATCTAATAAATCCAGTGGCTATATTTTACTTGTCAGTTAATTGTTTCCAATAATCTGTACTACTTATTTCTGACGTTAACAACACATTATGAAGAGTGTTTATTGCAAGTAAAGGTCAATCTAATCAATGCTGAGACTAAATTTTACGAATTAGTTAACTTTAATAATCTCTACAACTTATTTATCACGTTAACAACACATTAGCTGGTGTGTTTATTGCAAATAAAGTTCAATCTAATCAATCCAACGGCTGTATTTTACGTATTAGTTAACTGTTTCTAATAATCTGTACTAATTATTTCTCACTTTAAAAACACATTATCTGTTGTGTTTTTTGCAAGAAAGGTGTATCTAATGAATCCAGTGGCTACATTTTACTTATCACTTATATGTTTCTTATAAACTATACTACGAATTTCTCACGTTTACAACACATTATCTGGAGTGTTTAAAGGTCAATCTAATCAATCCAGTGGCTATATTTCACTTGTCAGTTAATTGTTTCTAATAATCTATACAACTTATTTCTTACGTTAAAACACATTATGTACAGTGTATATTGCAAGTAAAGGTCAATCTGATCAATTCAGTGGCTACATTTTACTTATTTGTTAACTTTCTAATTATCTGTACTACTTATTTCTCACGTTAATAACAAATTATGTCAAGTGTTTTCTGCAAGTAAAGGGCAATCTCATCAATCCAGTGGCTACATTTTACTTATTAGTTAACTGTTTCTAATAATTCGTACTACTAATATTTCACGTTAATAACACATTATCTGGAGTTTTTATTGCAAGTAGAGATAAATCTGAATAATCCAGTGGCTACATTTTACTTATTAGTTAATTTTCTAATAAGCTGTATTACTTATTGTTTACGTTAACAACACATTATGTAGAGTGTTTATTGTAAGTAAAAGCAAATCTAATCAATCCAGTGGCTACATTTTATTTATTAGTTAACTGTTTCTATTAATCGGTACTACTTATTTCTCATGTAAACAACACATTATGTAGAGTGTTTATTGCAAGTAACGTTCGATCTAATCAATCCAATGGCTATATTTTACTTATTATTTAACTGTTTCTAATGAACTGTAATACTAATTTCTCACGTTAAGAAGACATAACTTGAAGTGTATATTGTAACTATAGGTCAATCTTTACAATCCAGTGGCTACATTTCACTTATAAGTTAACTTTTTAATAATCTGTACTACTTATTTTTCACATAATAACATATTATCGGGAGTGTTTGTTGCAAGTATAGGTCAATCTAATCAATCCAGTGGCTACATTTTACTCATTAGTTAATTGTTTCTTTTAAACTGTACTGCTAAATTCTCACGTTAACAAGACATTACGTAGATTGTATATTGCAACTGAGTCAATCTATTCAATCCAGTGGCTACATTTTACTTATTAGTTAACTATTTCTAATAATGTGTACCACATATTTCTTACGTTTACAACACATTATGTTGAGTGTTTATTGCAAGTAAAGTTCAATCTAATGAATCCAGTGGCGACATTTTACTTATTATTTAATTGTTTATAATTATCTGTTCTACATATTTCTCACGTTCACAACACATTATGTAGAGTGTTAATTGGAAGTAAAGGTAAATCTAATCAATCCATTGGCTACATTTTACTTATTAGTTTACCTTCTTTTAAATTGTATTACTTATTTCTCACGTTTACAACATATTATCTGGAGTGTTTACTGCAAGTAAAGGTAAATCTAATCAATCCAGTGGCTACATTTTACTTATTAGTTAACTGTTTCTAATAATTCGTACTACTAATATTTCACGTTAATAACACATTATCTGGAGTTTTTATTGCAAGTAGAGATAAATCTGAATAATCCAGTGGCTACATTTTACTTATTAGTTAATTTTTTAATAATCGGTATTACTTTTTTCTCACGTTAACAACACATTTTGTAGAGTGTTTATTGCATATAAAGGTCATTCTAATCAATCCAGTGGCTATATTTTACTTATTAGTTAACTGTTTCTAATAATCTGTACTACTTATTTCTCGCGTTAAGAACATATTATTTGTGGTGTTTATTGCAACAAAGTTCAATCCAATGAATCCAGTTGCTACATTTTCTCATTTTCTTATAAACAGTACTACGAATTTCTCACGTTTACAAATCATTATCTGGAGTGTTTATTGCAAATAAAGGTCAATCTAATCAATTCAGTGGCTACATTTTACTTATTAATTAACTTCATCTAATAATCTGTGCCACTAATTTTTCACGTTAAGAACACATTATTGTTGGTTTTTATTGCAAGAAAGGTCAATCTAATGAATCCAGTTGCTGCATTTTACTTATTAGTTAACGGTTTCTTATAAACTGTACTACGAATTTCTCACGTTAAGAACACATTACGTAGAGTGCATACTGCAACTAAAGGTCAATCTAATCAATCCAGTGGCTACATTTTAGTAAGTAGTTAACTCTTTTTAATAATCAGTACTTCTAATTTCTCTAGTTAACAACACATAACGTAGAATGAAAATTGCAACTAAAGGTCAACCTAATCAATGCAGTGGCTACATTTTACTTATTAGTTAATTTTTTAATAATCTGTACTACTTACAGTAAACACTTTTACTGTGGTGTTTATTACAAGAAAGGTTAATCTAATAATCCATTGGCTAGATTTTAATTATTAGTTAATTGTTTCTTGTAAACTGTACTACGAATTTCTTACGTTAACAACACATTATCTGGAGTGTTTATTGCACGTAAAGGTCAACCTAATCTGGAAGGTTTATTCCAAATAAAGGTCAATATAATAAATCCACTGGCGGCATTTTACTTATTAATTAATAGTTTCTAATAATATATACCACATATTTCTCACGTTAACAACACATTATCTGGAGTATTTATTGTAAGTAAACGTCAATCTAATCAATCCAGTGGCTTAATTTTACTTATTGGTTATCTGTTTCTAAAAATTTGTACTACTAATTTCTCATGTTAACAACACTTTATGTATAGTGTATATTGGAAGTAAAGAATAATCTAATCAATCCAATTGCTACATTTTACTTATTAGTTAACTTTTTAATATCCTGTACGATTAATTTCTCACGTTAACAACACATCCTCTGGAATGTTTATTCCAAGTAAAGCTCAATCTAATCAAACCAGTGCCACATTTCACTTGTTAGTTAACTTTCTAATAATCTGTACTACTTATTTCTTACCTTAAAAACACATTATGTAGGGTGTTTATTGCAAGTAAATATAAAATCTAATCAACCCAATAGCTATATTTTACTTATTAATTAACTGTTTCCTACAAACTGTGCTACTAATTTCTTTCGTCTACAACACATTTTAAGAGTGTATATAGCAAATAATGGTCAATCTAATCAATCCAGTGGCTATATTTTACTTATTGGTTAACTTTCTAATAAGCTGTACAACTTTTCTCTCATGTTAACAACGAATTATGTACAATGTTTATTGCAAATAAATGTCAATCTATACAATCCAGTGGCTACATTTTACTTATTACTTATCTGTTTCCAATAAACTGTACGACTTATTAATCACGATAAAACATTATCTAGAGTGTTTATTCCAAGTGAAGGTCAATCTAATCAATATAGTGCAACATTTTACTTATTGGTTAACTTTTTAATAATCTGTACTGCTTATTTCTCTTATATTGCTTTATAGTTGCTCATTAACAACTCATTATCAGGAGTGTTTATTGCAAGAAAGTTCAATCTAATGAATCCAGTGGCTACATTTTACTTATTAGTTATCTGTTTTCAATAAACTGTACAACTTATTAATCACGTTAAAACATTATCTGGAGTGTTTATTCCAAGTGAAGGTCAATCCATTCAATCCAATGCTACATTTTACTTATTAGTTAACTTTTTAATAATCTGTACTTCCTATTTCTCACCTTAACAACACATTATGTAGAGTGTATCTTGCAAGTAAAGGTCAATCTAATCAATCCAGTGGCTATATTTTTCTCATTAGTTTACTTTCTAATAATCTGTTCTGCTTATTTCTCACCTTAACAACACATTATGTAGATGTTTATTGCAAGTAAATGTAAATCTAATCAATCCAGTGAATACATTTTACTTATTATTTAACACTTTCTAATAAGCTGTACTACTTTTCCTCATGTTAACAACAAATTATGTAGAGTGTTTATTTCATGTACAGATCAATCTAATGAATCCAGAGCCTACATAACGTAGAATGAAAATTGCAACTAAAGGTCAACCTAATCAATCCAGTGGCTACATTTTACTTATTAGTTAATTTTTTAATAATCTGTACTACTTACAGTAAACACTTTTACTGTGGTGTTTATTACAAGAAAGGTTAATCTAATAATCCATTGGCTAGATTTTAATTATTAGTTAATTGTTTCTTATAAACTGTACTACGAATTTCTTACGTTAACAACACATTATCTGGAGTGTTTATTGCACGTAAAGGTCAACCTAATCTGGAAGGTTTATTCCAAATAAAGGTCAATATAATAAATCCACTGGCTGCATTTTACTTATTAATTAATAGTTTCTAATAATATATACCACATATTTCTCACGTTAACAACACATTATCTGGAGTGTTTTTTGCAAGTAAAGGTCAACCTAATCAATCTAGTGGCTATACATTACTTATTAGTTAACTGTTTCTAATAATCTGAACTACTAATTTCTCCTCTTAACAACAGATTATGTAGAGTATATCTTGCAAGTAAAGGTCAATCTAATCAATCCAATGCTACATTTTACTTATTAGTTAACTTTGTAATAATCTTTACTGCTTATTTCTCACCTTAACAACACATTATGTTTAGTGTTAATTGCAAGAAAAGGTAAATCTAATCAATGCAGTGGATACATTTTTCTTATTAGTTATCTGTTTCTAATAATCTCTACTACTTATTTCTCTCGTTAACAACACATTATATAGACTGTTTATTGCAAGTAAAGGTAAATCTAATGAATCCAGTGGCTAAATTTTACTTATTACTTATCTGTTTCCAATAAACTGTACGACTTATTTCTCTTGTTAAAACATTATCTGGGGTGTTTATTTCAAGTAAAGGTCAATCTAATAAATCCAGTGCTACATTTTACTTATTTGTTAACTTTTTATTAATCTGTACTGCTTATTTCTCTTATATTGCTTTATAGTTGCTCATTAACAACTCATTATCAGGAGTGTTTATTGCAAGAAAGTTCAATCTAATGAATCCAGTGGCTACATTTTACTTATTAGTTAACTGTTTCTTATAAACTGTACTACGAATTTCTCCAGTTAACAACACATTATGTAAAGTGTTTATTGTAAGTAAACGTCAATCTAATCAATCCAGTGGCTTAATTTTACTTATTGGTTATCTGTTTCTAAAAATTTGTACTACTAATTTCTCATGTTAACAACACTTTATGTATAGTGTATATTGGAAGTAAAGAATAATCTAATTAATCCAATTGCTACATTTTACTTATTAGTTAACTTTTTAATATCCTGTACGATTAATTTCTCACGTTAACAACACATCCTCTGGTATGTTTATTCCAAGTAAAGCTCAATCTAATCAATCCAGTGCCACATTTCACTTGTTAGTTAACTTTCTAATAATCTGTACTACTTATTTCTTACCTTTAAAACACATTATGTAGGGTGTTTATTGCAAGTAAAAATAAAATCTAATCAACCCAATAGCTATATTTTACTTATTAATTAACTGTTTCCTACAAACTGTGCTACTAATTTCTTTCGTCTACAACACATTTTAAGATTGTATATAGCAAATAATGGTCAATCTAATCAATCCAGTGGCTGTATTTTACTTATTGGTTAACTTTCTAATAAGCTGTACAACTTTTCTCTCATGTTAACAACGAATTATGTACAATGTTTATTACAAATAAATGTCAATCTATACAATCCAGTGGCTACATTTTACTTATTACTTATCTGTTTTCAATAAACTGTACAACTTATTAATCACGTTAAAACATTATCTGGAGTGTTTATTCCAAGTGAAGGTCAATCCATTCAATCCAATGCTACATTTTACTTATTAGTTAACTTTTTAATAATCTGTTCTTCTTATTTCTCACCTTAACAACACATTATGTAGATGTTTATTGCAAGTAAATGTAAATCTAATCAATCCAGTGAATACATTTTACTTATTATTTAACACTTTCTAATAAGCTGTACTACTTTTCTCACGTTAACAACAAATTATGTAGAGTGTTTATTTCAAGTATAGATCAATCTAATGAATTCAGAGCCTACATTTTACGAAATACTTAACTTTTAATAATCTGTACCAATTATTTCTGACGTTAACAACACATTATCTGTGATGTTTATTGCAATTAAGATCAATCTAATCAGTCCAGGTGCTACATTTTGATATTAGTTAACTGTTACTAATAACCTGTACTATTTATTTCTTACGTTGACACATTATGTAGAGTGTTTATTGCAAGTTAAGTTAAATCTAATCGATCGATTGGCTACATTTTACCTATTAGTTTACTTTTTACTAAGCTGTACTACTTATTTCTCACGCTAACAAGACATTATCTGGAGTGTTTAATGCCCGTAAAGGGTAACCTAATGAATCCAGTTGCTACATTTTACTTATTAGTTAACTTTTAATGATTTGTATTACTTATTTCTCACATTAACAACACATTATGTAAAGTGTTTATTGCAAGTAAAGGTCAATCTAATCAATCCAGAGGCTACATTTTACTTATTAGTTATCTTTTAATAATTTGTATTACTTATTTCTCACATTAACATCACATTATCTGTATTATTTATTGCAAGAAAGGTCAATCTAATGAATCCAGTGGCTACATTTTGCTTATCAGATAATTGTTTCTTATAAACTATACTACGAATTTGTCACG
This sequence comes from Tachypleus tridentatus, assembly GCF_004210375.1. Taxonomy (NCBI): domain Eukaryota; kingdom Metazoa; phylum Arthropoda; class Merostomata; order Xiphosura; family Limulidae; genus Tachypleus; species Tachypleus tridentatus. The sequence goes on along the minus strand of NC_134826.1, from coordinate 14,411,303 downwards.
TTAACAACACTTTACGTAGAGTGTATTATGCAAATTAAGGTCAATCTAATCAATTTAGTGTCTACATTTTTCTTAGTAGTTAATTGTTTCTAATAATGTGTATAAAATATTTCCCACGTTAACAACACATTATGTAGTGTGTTTGTTGCAAGTAAAGATAAATCTAATCAATCCAGTTTCTACATTTTACTCATTAGTTATTTTTCTAATAAGATGTACTACATATTTCACACTTTAACAAGAAATAATGTAGAGTGTTTTTCGCAAGTAAACGTCAAATCTAGTTAATTCACCTGCCACGTTTTACTTATTAGTTTACTTTCTCATAAGCCGTACTACTTATTTCTTACGATAACAACTCATTATCTAGAGTGTTTTTTTGAGCGTAAAAATCAACCTAATCAATCCAGTTGCTGCATATTACTTATTAGTTTACTGTTTCTAATCAACATCTAATCAATCCAGTGGCTACATTTTAGTAAGTAGTTAACTCTTTTTAATAATCAGTACTTCTAATTTCTCTAGTTAACAACACATAACGTAGAATGAAAATTGCAACTAAAGGTCAACCTAATCAATCCAGTGGCTACATTTTACTTATTAGTTAATTTTTTAATAATCTGTACTACTTACAGTAAACACTTTTACTGTGGTGTTTATTACAAGAAAGGTTAATCTAATAATCCATTGGCTAGATTTTAATTATTAGTTAATTGTTTCTTATAAACTGTACTACGAATTTCTTACGTTAACAACACATTATCTGGAGTGTTTATTGCACGTAAAGGTCAACCTAATCTGGAAGGTTTATTCCAAATAAAGGTCAATATAATAAATCCACTGGCTGCATTTTACTTATTAATTAATAGTTTCTAATAATATATACCACATATTTCTCACGTTAACAACACATTATCTGGAGTGTTTTTTGCAAGTAAAGGTCAACCTAATCAATCTAGTGGCTATACATTACTTATTAGTTAACTGTTTCTAATAATCTGAACTACTAATTTCTCCTCTTAACAACAGATTATGTAGAGTATATCTTGCAAGTAAAGGTCAATCTAATCAATCCAATGCTACATTTTACTTATTAGTTAACTTTGTAATAATCTTTACTGCTTATTTCTCACCTTAACAACACATTATGTTTAGTGTTAATTGCAAGAAAAGGTAAATCTAATCAATGCAGTGGATACATTTTTCTTATTAGTTATCTGTTTCTAATAATCTCTACTACTTATTTCTCTCGTTAACAACACATTATATAGACTGTTTATTGCAAGTAAAGGTAAATCTAATGAATCCAGTGGCTAAATTTTACTTATTACTTATCTGTTTCCAATAAACTGTACGACTTATTTCTCTTGTTAAAACATTATCTGGGGTGTTTATTTCAAGTAAAGGTCAATCTAATAAATCCAGTGCTACATTTTACTTATTTGTTAACTTTTTATTAATCTGTACTGCTTATTTCTCTTATATTGCTTTATAGTTGCTCATTAACAACTCATTATCAGGAGTGTTTATTGCAAGAAAGTTCAATCTAATGAATCCAGTGGCTACATTTTACTTATTAGTTAACTGTTTCTTATAAACTGTACTACGAATTTCTCCAGTTAACAACACATTATGTAAAGTGTTTATTGTAAGTAAACGTCAATCTAATCAATCCAGTGGCTTAATTTTACTTATTGGTTATCTGTTTCTAAAAATTTGTACTACTAATTTCTCATGTTAACAACACTTTATGTATAGTGTATATTGGAAGTAAAGAATAATCTAATTAATCCAATTGCTACATTTTACTTATTAGTTAACTTTTTAATATCCTGTACGATTAATTTCTCACGTTAACAACACATCCTCTGGTATGTTTATTCCAAGTAAAGCTCAATCTAATCAATCCAGTGCCACATTTCACTTGTTAGTTAACTTTCTAATAATCTGTACTACTTATTTCTTACCTTAAAACACATTATGTAGGGTGTTTATTGCAAGTAAAAATAAAATCTAATCAACCCAATAGCTATATTTTACTTATTAATTAACTGTTTCCTACAAACTGTGCTACTAATTTCTTTCGTCTACAACACATTTTAAGAGTGTATATAGCAAATAATGGTCAATCTAATCAATCCAGTGGCTGTATTTTACTTATTGGTTAACTTTCTAATAAGCTGTACAACTTTTCTCTCATGTTAACAACGAATTATGTACAATGTTTATTACAAATAAATGTCAATCTATACAATCCAGTGGCTACATTTTACTTATTACTTATCTGTTTTCAATAAACTGTACAACTTATTAATCACGTTAAAACATTATCTGGAGTGTTTATTCCAAGTGAAGGTCAATCCATTCAATCCAATGCTACATTTTACTTATTAGTTAACTTTTTAATAATCTGTTCTTCTTATTTCTCACCTTAACAACACATTATGTAGATGTTTATTGCAAGTAAATGTAAATCTAATCAATCCAGTGAATACATTTTACTTATTATTTAACACTTTCTAATAAGCTGTACTACTTTTTCTCACGTTAACAACAAATTATGTAGAGTGTTTATTTCAAGTATAGATCAATCTAATGAATTCAGAGCCTACATTTTACGAAATACTTAACTTTTAATAATCTGTACCAATTATTTCTGACGTTAACAACACATTATCTGTGATGATTATTGCAATTAAGATCAATCTAATCAGTCCAGGTGCTACATTTTTGATATTAGTTAACTGTTTCTAATAACCTGTACTATTTATTTCTTACGTTGACACATTATGTAGAGTGTTTATTGCAAGTTAAGTTAAATCTAATCGATCGATTGGCTACATTTTACCTATTAGTTTACTTTTTTTACTAAGCTGTACTACTTATTTCTCACGCTAACAAGACATTATCTGAGTGTTTAATGCCCGTAAGGGTAACCTAATGAATCCAGTTGCTACATTTTACTTATTAGTTAACTTTTAATGATTTGTATTACTTATTTCTCACATTAACAACACATTATGTAAAGTGTTTATTGCAAGTAAAGGTCAATCTAATCAATCCAGAGGCTACATTTTACTTATTAGTTATCTTTTAATAATTTGTATTACTTATTTCTCACATTAACATCACATTATCTGTATTATTTATTGCAAGAAAGGTCAATCTAATGAATCCAGTGGCTACATTTTGCTTATCAGATAATTGTTTCTTATAAACTATACTACGAATTTGTCACGTTAACAACACTTTACGTAGAGTGTATTATGCAAATTAAGGTCAATCTAATCAATTTAGTGTCTACATTTTTCTTAGTAGTTAATTGTTTCTAATAATGTGTATAAAATATTTCCCACGTTAACAACACATTATGTAGTGTGTTTGTTGCAAGTAAAGATAAATCTAATCAATCCAGTTTCTACATTTTACTCATTAGTTATTTTTCTAATAAGATGTACTACATATTTCACACTTTAACAAGAAATAATGTAGAGTGTTTTTCGCAAGTAAACGTCAAATCTAGTTAATTCACCTGCCACGTTTTACTTATTAGTTTACTTTCTCATAAGCCGTACTACTTATTTCTTACGATAACAACTCATTATCTAGAGTGTTTTTTTGAGCGTAAAAATCAACCTAATCAATCCAGTTGCTGCATTTTACTTATTAGTTTACTGTTTCTAAAAATCTGTACTACTTCTTTTTCGTTAACATTACATTATGTAGACTTTTTATTGCAAGTAAAGGTCAATTTAATCAATCCACTGGCTGAATTTTACTTATAAGGTAACTATTTCTAATAATATGCACTACATATTTTTCACTTTGACAACACATTATCTGGAGTTTTAATTGCAACAAAATGACAATATAATCAATCTGTTGGCTATATTTTATTTATTAGTAAGCTGTGTCTAATAATCATCGGTCACTCAATTCCTTTAGGAAAGTAGGACCGCAACTACTGCGGTTTCTGTAACAGGTTTTTAAGTGAGTAGGTTGTTATCGAATAGCACCTAGCCGTCTCTAATTTAGTTGTGTAAGACTAGAGGGAAGGCAACTGGTCATAACCACCAACTGTCAACCCTTGGGCTGGTCTTTTACCAACGAATAGTGGGATTGACCGTAACCTCCACAGCTTCTTGGGCGAGCATCTTTGTCGCAACGCAGATGCGAACTCACGACCCTCAGATTACGAGTCGCATGCTTTAACGAGCTCGACCATGCCGGGCCGTAACGAATAATCTGTACTACTTATTTCTCACGTTAACAACACCTTATGTAGTGTGTTTATTGTATGTAAAGGTCAATCTAATGAATCCAGTGGCTACATTTTACTTATTATTTAACTTTCTCATAAACTGTACTACTTATTTTTAACGCTAACAACACATTATCTGGAGTGTATAATGCACGTAAAGTTTAACCTAATCAATCCAGGTGCTGCATTTTACTTTTTAGTTAACTGTTTCCAGTAATCTGCAGTACTTTTCTCTCGCGTTAACAACACATTATGTAGAGTGTGTATTGCAAGTAAAGGTAAGTTTTATTAGTTATCTGTTTCTAAAAATTTGTACTACTTATTTTACGATAACATTATATTATGTAGAGTTTTTATTGCAAGTAAAGGTCAATCTAATCAATCCACTGGCTGCATTTTATTTATAAGGTAACTATTTCTAATAATATGTACTATATATTTCTCCCGTTGACAACACATTATCTCGAGTAAAGATAAATCTAATCAATTCAGTTTCTACACTTTACTTATTAGTCAACATTTAATAATAAGTATTACTTATTTTTAACGTTAACAACACAATGTTTAAATTGTTTACTGCACGTAAATGTAAATCTAATGAATCCAGAGGCTATATTTTACTTATTTGTTAACTTTCTAATAAGCTGTACAACTTTTTTGTCAGGTTAACAACGAATAATGTAGAATGTTTATTGCAAGTAAATGTCAATCTATACAATCCAGTGGCTACATTTTACTTATTACTTATCTGTTTCCAATAAATTTAATACTTATTTCTCACGTTATCAACACATTATGTAGAGTGTTTATTGCAAGTAAAGGTAAATCTATTCAATCCAGTGGTCACATTTTACTTATTTTTTAACTGTTTCTAATAAGCTGTGCTACTTTTTTTCTCACGTTATCAACACATTATGTAGAGTGTTTATTGCAAGTAAAGTTCAGTCTAATCAATCCAGAGGCTACATTTTACTTATTAGTTAACTTTTAATAATCTGTACTTCTTATTTCTCACTTTAACAACACCTTATCTGTTGTTTTTATTGCAAGATAGTTCAATCTAATGAATCCAGTGGCTAAATTTTACTTCTCAGTTAACTGTTTCTAATAATATGTACTAATTATTTCTCATGTTCATAACACATTATTTAGACTATTTATTGCAAGTATAGGTAAAACTAATGAATCTGGTGGCTATATTTTACTTGTTAGTCAACTTTCTAATAATCTGTACTATTTATTTCTCACCTTAATAACACATTATGTAGAATGTTTATTGCAAATAAAGTTAAATCTTCTCAATCCAGTGGCTGCATTTTACTTATTAGTTAACTGATTCCAATAATATAAACTACATATTTCTCACGTTAACAACACGTTATCTTGTGTCTTTATAGCAAGTATAGGTGAATCTAATCAACCCAGTGGCTATATTTTACTTGTCAGTTAATTGTTTCCAATAATCTGTACTACTTATTTCTGACGTTAACAACACTTTATGAAGAGTGTTTATTGCAAGTAAAGGTCAATCTAATCAATGCTGAGACTACATTTTACGAATTAGTTAACTTTAATAATCTCTACAACTTATTTATCACGTTAACAACACATTAGCTGGTGTGTTTATTGCAAATAAAGTTCAATCTAATCAATCCAACGGCTGTATTTTACGTATTAGTTAACTGTTTCTAATAATCTGTACTACTTATTTCTCACTTTAAAAACACATTATCTGTTGTGTTTTTTGCAAGAAAGGTGTATCTAATGAATCCAGTGGCTACATTTTACTTATCACTTATATGTTTATTATAAACTATACTACGAATTTCTCACGTTTACAACACATTATCTGGAGTGTTTAAAGGTCAATCTAATCAATCCAGTGGCTATATTTCACTTGTCAGTTAATTGTTTCTAATAATCTATACAACTTATTTCTTACGTTAAAACACATTATGTACAGTGTATATTGCAAGTAAAGGTCAATCTGATCAATTCAGTGGCTACATTTTACTTATTTGTTAACTTTCTAATTATCTGTACTACTTATTTCTCTCGTTAATAACAAATTATGTCAAGTGTTTTCTGCAAGTAAAGGGCAATCTCATCAATCCAGTGGCTACATTTTACTTATTAGTTAACTGTTTCTAATAATTCGTACTACTAATATTTCACGTTAATAACACATTATCTGGAGTTTTTATTGCAAGTAGAGATAAATCTGAATAATCCAGTGGCTACATTTTACTTATTAGTTAATTTTCTAATAAGCTGTATTACTTATTGTTTACGTTAACAACACATTATGTAGAGTGTTTATTGTAAGTAAAAGCAAATCTAATCAATCCAGTGGCTACATTTTATTTATTAGTTAACTGTTTCTATTAATCGGTACTACTTATTTCTCATGTAAACAACACATTATGTAGAGTGTTTATTGCAAGTAACGTTCGATCTAATCAATCCAATGGCTATATTTTACTTATTATTTAACTGTTTCTAATGAACTGTAATACTAATTTCTCACGTTAAGAAGACATAACTTGAAGTGTATATTGTAACTATAGGTCAATCTTTACAATCCAGTGGCTACATTTCACTTATAAGTTAACTTTTTAATAATCTGTACTACTTATTTTTCAGATAATAACATATTATCGGGAGTGTTTGTTGCAAGTATAGGTCAATCTAATCCATCCAGTGGCTACATTTTACTTATTAGTTAACTGTTTCTAATAATTCGTACTACTAATATTTCACGTTAATAACACATTATCTGGAGTTTTTATTGCAAGTAGAGATAAATCTGAATAATCCAGTGGCTACATTTTACTTATTAGTTAATTTTCTAATAAGCTGTATTACTTATTGTTTACGTTAACAACACATTATGTAGAGTGTTTATTGTAAGTAAAGGTAAATCTAATCAATCCAGTGTATACAATTTTCGTGTCAGTTATTTTTTCAATAATCTGTAATACTTATTTTAGACGTTAACAACAAATTATGTTGAATGTTTATTACAAGTAAAAGTGAATCTAATCAATCCAGTGGCTATATTTTTCTTATGAGCTTACTCTTTCTAATAATTTGTACGACTTATTTCTCACGTAAACAACACATTATGTAGAGTGTTTATTGCAGGTTAAGGTCAATCTAATTAATACAGTGGCTACATTTTACTTATTAGTTAGCTGTTTCTAATAACTTGTGCTTTTTAGTTCTCACGTCAACAACACATCATGTAGAGTGTATATTGCAACTAAAGTTGAATCTAATCAATCCAGTGGCTAGATTTTACTTATTAGTTAACTCTCACTAATAATCTGTACTACTAATGTCTCACGTTAACAACACATTATCTGGAGTGTTTTTTACATGTAAATATTAGTCTAATCAATTCAGTGGCTACATTGTACTTATTAGTCAACTGTTTCTCATTATCTGTACTCCTTATTTCTTACGTTAACAACGCATTATGTAGAATGTTTATTGCAAGTAAAGTTCAGTCTGATGAATCCAGTGGCTACATTTTACTTATTAGTCAACTGCTTCTATTGATCTATTCTCCTTATTTCTCACGTTAACAACACGTTATGTAGAGTGTATATTGCAACTGAAGTTCAATCTAATCAAACCAGTAGCTACATGTGACCTATTAGTTAACTTTTTAATAATCTGTACTACTTATTTCTCACGTTAACAACAAATTATCTGGAGTGTTTTTGCACGTAAATGTCAACCTAATCAATCCAGTGGCTATATTTTACTTATTAGTATACTGTTTTTAATGAGCTGTACTACTAATTTTTCCTGTTTACAACAAATTATGTAGAATGTTTATTGCAAGTAAAGGTGAATCTAATCAATCCAATGGCGACTGTTTAATTATCTGTTATTAGTTCCTAATAATCTGTCATACCAATTTCTCATGTTAACAACACTTTATGTAGGTTTTTTTCTTAGAAGTAAAGGTCAATCTGATCAATCCAATTGCTACATTTTACTTATTAGTTAATTTTTTAATAATCGGTATTACTTATTTCTCACGTTAACAACACATTTTGTAGAGTGTTTATTGCATATAAAGGTCATTCTAATCAATCCAGTGGCTATATTTTACTTATTAGTTAACTGTTTCTAATAATCTGTACTACTTATTTCTCGCGTTAAGAACATATTATTTGTGGTGTTTATTGCAACAAAGTTCAATCCAATGAATCCAGTTGCTACATTTTCTCATTTTCTTATAAACAGTACTACGAATTTCTCACGTTTACAAATCATTATCTGGAGTGTTTATTGCAAATAAAGGTCAATCTAATCAATTCAGTGGCTACATTTTACTTATTAATTAACTTCATCTAATAATCTGTGCCACTAATTTTTCACGTTAAGAACACATTATTGTTGGTTTTTATTGCAAGAAAGGTCAATCTAATGAATCCAGTTGCTGCATTTTACTTATTAGTTAACGGTTTCTTATAAACTGTACTACGAATTTCTCACGTTAAGAACACATTACGTAGAGTGCATACTGCAACTAAAGGTCAATCTAATCAATCCAGTGGCTACATTTTAGTAAGTAGTTAACTCTTTTTAATAATCAGTACTTCTAATTTCTCTAGTTAACAACACATAACGTAGAATGAAAATTGCAACTAAAGGTCAACCTAATCAATCCAGTGGCTACATTTTACTTATTAGTTAATTTTTAATAATCTGTACTACTTACAGTAAACACTTTTACTGTGGTGTTTATTACAAGAAAGGTTAATCTAATAATCCATTGGCTAGATTTTAATTATTAGTTAATTGTTTCTTATAAACTGTACTACGAATTTCTTACGTTAACAACACATTATCTGGAGTGTTTATTGCACGTAAAGGTCAACCTAATCTGGAAGGTTTATTCCAAATAAAGGTCAATATAATAAATCCACTGGCTGCATTTTACTTATTAATTAATAGTTTCTAATAATATATACCACATATTTCTCACGTTAACAACACATTATCTGGAGTGTTTTTTGCAAGTAAAGGTCAACCTAATCAATCTAGTGGCTATACATTACTTATTAGTTAACTGTTTCTAATAATCTGAACTACTAATTTCTCCTCTTAACAACAGATTATGTAGAGTATATCTTGCAAGTAAAGGTCAATCTAATCAATCCAATGCTACATTTTACTTATTAGTTAACTTTGTAATAATCTTTACTGCTTATTTCTCACCTTAACAACACATTATGTTTAGTGTTAATTGCAAGAAAAGGTAAATCTAATCAATGCAGTGGATACATTTTTCTTATTAGTTATCTGTTTCTAATAATCTCTACTACTTATTTCTCTCGTTAACAACACATTATATAGACTGTTTATTGCAAGTAAAGGTAAATCTAATGAATCCAGTGGCTAAATTTTACTTATTACTTATCTGTTTCCAATAAACTGTACGACTTATTTCTCTTGTTAAAACATTATCTGGGGTGTTTATTTCAAGTAAAGGTCAATCTAATAAATCCAGTGCTACATTTTACTTATTTGTTAACTTTTATTAATCTGTACTGCTTATTTCTCTTATATTGCTTTATAGTTGCTCATTAACAACTCATTATCAGGAGTGTTTATTGCAAGAAAGTTCAATCTAATGAATCCAGTGGCTACATTTTACTTATTAGTTAACTGTTTCTTATAAACTGTACTACGAATTTCTCCAGTTAACAACACATTATGTAAAGTGTTTATTGTAAGTAAACGTCAATCTAATCAATCCAGTGGCTTAATTTTACTTATTGGTTATCTGTTTCTAAAATTTGTACTACTAATTTCTCATGTTAACAACACTTTATGTATAGTGTATATTGAAGTAAAGAATAATCTAATTAATCCAATTGCTACATTTTACTTATTAGTTAACTTTTTAATATCCTGTACGATTAATTTCTCACGTTAACAACACATCCTCTGGTATGTTTATTCCAAGTAAAGCTCAATCTAATCAATCCAGTGCCACATTTCACTTGTTAGTTAACTTTCTAATAATCTGTACTACTTATTTCTTACCTTAAAACACATTATGTAGGGTGTTTATTGCAAGTAAAATAAAATCTAATCAACCCAATAGCTATATTTTACTTATTAATTAACTGTTTCCTACAAACTGTGCTACTAATTTCTTTCGTCTACAACACATTTTAAGATTGTATATAGCAAATAATGGTCAATCTAATCAATCCAGTGGCTGTATTTTACTTATTGGTTAACTTTCTAATAAGCTGTACAACTTTTCTCTCATGTTAACAACGAATTATGTACAATGTTTATTACAAATAAATGTCAATCTATACAATCCAGTGGCTACATTTTACTTATTACTTATCTGTTTTCAATAAACTGTACAACTTATTAATCACGTTAAAACATTATCTGGAGTGTTTATTCCAAGTGAAGGTCAATCCATTCAATCCAATGCTACATTTTACTTATTAGTTAACTTTTTTAATAATCTGTTCTTCTTATTTCTCACCTTAACAACACATTATGTAGATGTTTATTGCAAGTAAATGTAAATCTAATCAATCCAGTGAATACATTTTACTTATTATTTAACACTTTCTAATAAGCTGTACTACTTTTTCTCACGTTAACAACAAATTATGTAGAGTGTTTATTTCAAGTATAGATCAATCTAATGAATTCAGAGCCTACATTTTACGAAATACTTAACTTTTAATAATCTGTACCAATTATTTCTGACGTTAACAACACATTATCTGTGATGTTTATTGCAATTAAGATCAATCTAATCAGTCCAGGTGCTACATTTTGATATTAGTTAACTGTTACTAATAACCTGTACTATTTATTTCTTACGTTGACACATTATGTAGAGTGTTTATTGCAAGTTAAGTTAAATCTAATCGATCGATTGGCTACATTTTACCTATTAGTTTACTTTTTACTAAGCTGTACTACTTATTTCTCACGCTAACAAGACATTATCTGGAGTGTTTAATGCCCGTAAAGGGTAACCTAATGAATCCAGTTGCTACATTTTACTTATTAGTTAACTTTTAATGATTTGTATTACTTATTTCTCACATTAACAACACATTATGTAAAGTGTTTATTGCAAGTAAAGGTCAATCTAATCAATCCAGAGGCTACATTTTACTTATTAGTTATCTTTTAATAATTTGTATTACTTCTTTCTCACATTAACATCACATTATCTGTATTATTTATTGCAAGAAAGGTCAATCTAATGAATCCAGTGGCTACATTTTGCTTATCAGATAATTGTTTCTTATAAACTATACTACGAATTTGTCACGTTAACAACACTTTACGTAGAGTGTATTATGCAAATTAAGGTCAATCTAATCAATTTAGTGTCTACATTTTTCTTAGTAGTTAATTGTTTCTAATAATGTGTATAAAATATTTCCCACGTTAACAACACATTATGTAGTGTGTTTGTTGCAAGTAAAGATAAATCTAATCAATCCAGTTTCTACATTTTACTCATTAGTTATTTTTCTAATAAGATGTACTACATATTTCACACTTTAACAAGAAATAATGTAGAGTGTTTTTTCGCAAGTAAACGTCAAATCTAGTTAATTCACCTGCCACGTTTTACTTATTAGTTTACTTTCTCATAAGCCGTACTACTTATTTCTTACGATAACAACTCATTATCTAGAGTGTTTTTTTGAGCGTAAAAATCAACCTAATCAATCCAGTTGCTGCATATTACTTATTAGTTTACTGTTTCTAAAAATCTGTACTACTTCTTTTTCGTTAACATTACATTATGTAGACTTTTTATTGCAAGTAAAGGTCAATTTAATCAATTCACTGGCTGAATTTTACTTATAAGGTAACTATTTCTAATAATATGCACTACATATTTTTCACTTTGACAACACATTATCTGGAGTTTTAATTGCAAGAAAATGACAATATAATCAATCTGTTGGCTATATTTTATTTATTAGTAAGCTGTATCTAATAATCATCGGTCACTCAATTCCTTTAGGAAAGTAGGACCGCAACTACTGCGGTTTCTGTAACAGGTTTTTAAGTGAGTAGGTTGTTATCGAATAGCACCTAGCCGTCTCTAATTTAGTTGTGTAAGACTAGAGGGAAGGCAACTGGTCATAACCACCAACTGTCAACCCTTGGGCTGGTCTTTTTACCAACGAATAGTGGGATTGACCGTAACCTCCACAGCTTCTTGGGCGAGCATCTTTGTCGCAACGCAGATGCGAACTCACGACCCTCAGATTACGAGTCGCATGCTTTAACGAGCTCGACCATGCCGGGCCGTAACTAATAATCTGTACTACTTATTTCTCACGTTAACAACACCTTATGTAGTGTGTTTATTGTATGTAAAGGTCAATCTAATGAATCCAGTGGCTACATTTTACTTATTATTTAACTTTCTCATAAACTGTACTACTTATTTTAACGCTAACAACACATTATCTGGAGTGTATAATGCACGTAAAGTTTAACCTAATCAATCCAGGTGCTGCATTTTACTTTTAGTTAACTGTTTCCAGTAATCTGCAGTACTTTTCTCTCGCGTTAACAACACATTATGTAGAGTGTGTATTGCAAGTAAAGGTAAGTTTTATTAGTTATCTGTTTCTAAAAATTTGTACTACTTATTTTACGATAACATTATATTATGTAGAGTTTTTATTGCAAGTAAAGGTCAATCTAATCAATCCACTGGCTGCATTTTATTTATAAGATAACTATTTCTAATAATATGTACTATATATTTCTCCCGTTGACAACACATTATCTCGAGTAAAGATAAATCTAATCAATTCAGTTTCTACACTTTACTTATTAGTCAACATTTAATAATAAGTATTACTTATTTTTAACGTTAACAACACAATGTTTAAATTGTTTACTGCATGTAAATGTAAATCTAATGAATCCAGTGGCTATATTTTACTTATTTGTTAACTTTCAAATAAGCTGTACAACTTTTTTGTCAGGTTAACAACGAATTATGTAGAATGTTTATTGCAAGTAAATGTCAATCTATACAATCCAGTGGCTACATTTTATTTATTACTTATCTGTTTCCAATAAATTTAATACTTATTTCTCACGTTATCAACACATTATGTAGAGTGTTTATTGCAAGTAAAGGTAAATCTATTCAATCCAGTGGTCACATTTTACTTATTTTTTTAACTGTTTCTAATAAGCTGTGCTACTTTTTTTCTCACGTTAATAACACATTATCTGGAGTTTTTATTGCAAGTAGAGATAAATCTGAATAATCCAGTGGCTACATTTTACTTATTAGTTAATTTTCTAATAAGCTGTATTACTTATTGTTTACGTTAACAACACATTATGTAGAGTGTTTATTGTAAGTAAAAGCAAATCTAATCAATCCAGTGGCTACATTTTATTTATTAGTTAACTGTTTCTATTAATCGGTACTACTTATTTCTCATGTAAACAACACATTATCTGGAGTGTTTTTTACATGTAAATATTAGTCTAATCAATTCAGTGGCTACATTGTACTTATTAGTCAACTGTTTCTCATTATCTGTACTCCTTATTTCTTACGTTAACAACGCATTATGTAGAATGTTTATTGCAAGTAAAGTTCAGTCTGATGAATCCAGTGGCTACATTTTACTTATTAGTCAACTGCTTCTATTGATCTATTCTCCTTATTTCTCACGTTAACAACACATTATGTAGAGTGTATATTGCAACTGAAGTTCAATCTAATCAACCCAGTAGCTACATGTGACCTATTAGTTAACTTTTTAATAATCTGTACTACTTATTTCTCACGTTAACAACAAATTATCTGGAGTGTTTTTGCACGTAAATGTCAACCTAATCAATCCAGTGGCTATATTTTACTTATTAGTATACTGTTTTTAATGAGCTGTACTACTAATTTTTCCTGTTTACAACAAATTATGTAGAATGTTTATTGCAAGTAAAGGTGAATCTAATCAATCCAATGGCGACTGTTTAATTATCTGTTATTAGTTCCTAATAATCTGTCATACCAATTTCTCATGTTAACAACACTTTATGTAGGTTTTTTTCTTAGAAGTAAAGGTCAATCTGATCAATCCAATTGCTACATTTTACTTATTAGTTAATTTTTTTAATAATCGGTATTACTTATTTCTCACGTTAACAACACATTTTCTAGAGTGTTTATTGCATATAAAGGTCATTCTAATCAATCCAGTGGCTATATTTTACTTATTAGTTAACTGTTTCTAATAATCTGTACTACTTATTTCTCGCGTTAAGAACATATTATTTGTGGTGTTTATTGCAACAAAGTTCAATCCAATGAATCCAGTTGCTACATTTTCTCATTTTCTTATAAACAGTACTACGAATTTCTCACGTTTACAAATCATTATCTGGAGTGTTTATTGCAAATAAAGGTCAATCTAATCAATTCAGTGGCTACATTTTACTTATTAATTAACTTCATCTAATAATCTGTGCCACTAATTTTTCACGTTAAGAACACATTATTGTTGGTTTTTTATTGCAAGAAAGGTCAATCTAATGAATCCAGTTGCTGCATTTTACTTATTAGTTAACGGTTTCTTATAAACTGTACTACGAATTTCTCACGTTAAGAACACATTACGTAGAGTGCATACTGCAACTAAAGGTCAATCTAATCAATCCAGTGGCTACATTTTAGTAAGTAGTTAACTCTTTTTAATAATCAGTACTTCTAATTTCTCTAGTTAACAACACATAACGTAGAATGAAAATTGCAACTAAAGGTCAACCTAATCAATCCAGTGGCTACATTTTACTTATTAGTTAATTTTTTAATAATCTGTACTACTTATTTCTCACGTTAATAACAAATTATGTCAAGTATTTTCTGCAAGTAAAGGTCAATCTCATCAATCCAGTGGCAACATTTTACTTGTTAATTAACTTTCTAATAATCTGTACTTTTTATTTCTTATGTTGACACATTATGTAGAGTGTTTATTGCAAGTAAAGGTCAATCTAATCAATCCAGTGCTACATTTTACTTGTCAGTTAACTTTCTCATAATCTGTACTACTTTTTTCTCACATTAACAACACATTATGTACAGTGTATATTGCAAGTAAAGGTAAATCTAATCAATCGAGTGGCTATATTTTACTTATAAGTTAACTGTATCTAATAATCTGTACTACTTATTTCTCACGTTAACAAAACATTATGTAAAGTGTTTATTAAAAGTTAAGGTAAATCTAATCAATCCGGTGGTTACACTTTACTTAGTAGTTTTCTTTTTCTAATAATCTGTGCTACTAATTTCTCATGTTAACCACAGTTTATGTAGAGTTTATATTGGAAGTAAAGGTCAATCTAATTAATACAATTGCTACATTTTACTTATTAAACTAACTTTTTAATAATCTGTACTACTTATTTCTCTCGTTAACAACTCATTATCTGGAGTTTTTTTTGCAAGTAAAGGTCAATCTAATCAAACCAGTGGCTACGTTTTACTTATTTGTCTATTTTCTAATAATCTGCACTACTTATTTCCTTCCTTAGCAACACATTATGTTCAGTGTTAATTGGAAGTAAAGGTCAATCTAATAATTCCAGTGCTACATTTTACTTATTAGTTAACCTTCTCATAATCTGTACATCTTATTTCTCACGTTAACACATTATGTAAAGTGTTTATTGCAAGTAAAGGTAAATCTAATCAATCCAGTCTCTACATTTTACATATTAGTTAAAATTTTATAATCTTTACAGTTCAATTCTCACGTTAACAACAAATTACGTTGAATGTTTATTGCAAGTAAACATCAATTTAATCAAACCAGTAGCTACATTTTACTTATAAGTAAACTGTATCTAATAATCTGTACTCCTTAATTCTCACATCAAAAACGCTTTATGTCGAGTGTTTATTGCAAGTAAAGGTCAAACTAATCAATCCAGTGTCTGCATTTTACTTGTTAGTTAACTCTTTCCAATAATAAAAACTACAAATTTCTTACGTTAAAAACAAATTTTCTGGAGTGTTTTTTGCAAGTAAAGGTCAGTCTCATCAATTCCGTGGCGAAATTTTACTTATTAGTTAAGTGTTTGTAATAATATAAGCTACATATTTTTCACGTCAAAAACACATCATCTGGTGTGTTTATAGCAAGTAAAGGTAAATCTGATCAATCCAGTGGCTATATTTCACTTGTTAGTTAACTGTTTGTAATAAGCTGTACTATTTATTTTTTGTGTTAACAACAAATTATGTATAGTGTTTTTTACAAGTAAATGTAAATCTAATCAATCCAGTGGATCCGTTATATTTATTAGTTATCTGTTTCTAATAATATGTACTACTTATTTTTCTCGTTAACAACACATTATGTAGAGTGTTTATTAAAGGTAAAGGTCAATCTAATCAATCCAGAGGCAACATTTTAAGAATTAGTTAACTTCTAATAATCTGCTCCACTTATTTCTTACGTTACAACACATTATTTTGAGTGTTTATTCCAAGTAAAGGTCAATCTAATTAATCCATTAATTAACTCATTATGTAGAGTGTTTTTTGCAAGGAAAGGTCAATCTCTTCAATCCAGTGGCTACATTTTACTTATTAGTTAACTTTCTCATTATCTGTACTACTTATTTCTCACGTTAATAGCAAATTATGTAAAGTGTTTTCTGCAAGTAAAGGGCAATCTCATCAATCCAGTGACAACATTTTACTTGTTAATTAACTTTCTAATAATCTGCACTTTTTATTTCTTATGTTGACACATTATGTAGAGTGTTTATTGCAAGTAAAGGTCAATCTAATCAATCCAGTGCTACATTTTACTTGTCAGTTAACTTTCTCATAATCTGTACTACTTTTTTCTCACATTAACAACACATTATGTAAAGTGTATATTGCAAGTAAAGGTAAATCTAATCAATCGAGTGGCTACATTTTACTTATAAGTTAACTGTATCTAATAATCTGTACTACTTATTTCTCACGTTAACAAAACATTATGTAAAGTGTTTATTGCAAGTAAAGGTAAATCTAATCAATCCAGTCTTTACATTTTACATATTAGTTAAATTTTTATAATCTTTACAGTTCAATTCTCACGTTAACAACAAATTACATTGAATGTTTATTGCAAGTAAACATCAATTTAATCAAACCAGTGGCTACATTTTACTTATAAGTAAACTGTTTCTAATAATCTGTACTCCTTAATTCTCACATCAAAAACGCTTTATGTCGTGTGTTTATTGCAAGTAAAGGTCAATCTAATCAATCCAGTGCTACATTTTAACTTTCTCATAACCTGTACCACTTATTTCTCACCTTAATAACACATTATGTATAGCGTTTATTGCAAAATAATATAAATCTACTCAATCCAACTGCTGCATTTTACTTGTTAGTTAACTGTTTCCAATAATAAAAATAACATAATTCTCACGTTAGCAACACATTATCTGGAGTGTTTATAGCAAGTAAAGGTTAGTCTCATGAATTCAGTGGCTTCATTTTTTTATTAGTTAACTTTCTAATAATCTGAACAACTTATTTCTCAAGTTAAGACATTATGTATATTGTTTATTGCAAGTAAAGAAAAATCTATTCAATCCAGTATCTACATTTTACTTATTAGTTAAATTTCTAATTATCTGTACTACTTATTTCTCACGTTAATAACAAATTATTTAGACTGTTTATTGTCAGTATAGGTAAATTTAATGAATCTAGTGGCTATGTTTTACTTGACAGATAATTTTCTAATAATCTAAACTACTTATTTCTCACGTTAAGACATTATGTATATTATTTATTGCAAGTAAAGGTAATTCTATTCAATCCAGTATCCACATATTACTTATTAGTTAAATATTTCTAATAATATAAGCTAGATATTTCTCACGTTAAAAACACATTATCTGATGTGTTTATTGCAAATAAAGATAACTCTAATTAATCCAGTGGCTACATTTTACATATTAGTTATCTTTCTGATAAGTTCTTACATATTTCTCACTTTAACAACAAATTATGCACAGTGTTTATTGCAAGTGAACGTCAATCTTAGCCATTTACTGGCCACGTTTTATTTAATAGTTTAATTTCTTATAGGCTGTACAACTTATTTCTCACGCTAACAAAACATTATCTGGAGTGTTTAATGCACGTAAACTTAATCAATCCAGTTGCTACATTTTACTTATTAGTTAACTGTTTCCAGTAATCTGCACTACTCATTACTCACGTTTACAACACATTATCTTTGGTGTTTATTGCAAGAAAAATCAATCTAATGAATCCAGTTGGTACATTTTACTTATTAGTTAACTGTTTCTTACAAACTGAATTACGAATTTCTCACGTTAACAACACATTACGTAGAGTGTATATTGCAACTAAAGGTCAACCTTATCAATACAGTGGCTACATTTTACTTGTAAGTAATCTGTTTCTAATACTCTGTGCTACTAATTTCTCATGTTAACAACAATTTGTGTAGAATATATATTGCATGTAAATGTCAATCTAATCAATCATATTGCTACATTTTACTTATTAGTTAAATTTTTAATAATTTTTATTACATATTTCTCACGTTAAAAACCCATTATGTAGAGTTTTTATTGCATGTAAAGGTCAATCTAATCAATTTAGTGGCTACATTTTGCTTGTTAGTTAACCGTTTCTAATAATCTATACAACTTATTTCTTACGTTAAAACACATTATGTAAAGTGTATATTCCAAGTAAAGGTCAATCTGTTCAATCCAGTGGCTACATTTTACTTTTTAGTTAACTTTGTCATTATCTGTACTACATATTTCTCACTTTAATAACACATTATTTAGACTCTTTATTGCAAGTATAGGTAAATTTAATGAATCTAGTGACTATATTTTACTTGTCAGATAACTTTCTAATAATCTGTACTACATATTTCTTACTTTAATAACACATTATTTAGACTCTTTATTGCAAGTATAGGTAAATTTAATGAATCTAGTGACTATATTTTACTTGTCAGATAACTTTCTAATAATCTGTACTACTTATTTCTTACCTTAACAACACATTATGTAGAATGTTTATTGCACGTAAAGGTCAACGTAATGAATCCAGTGGCTACATTTTACTTATTAGTTAACTGTTTCCAGTAAAGTGCATTACTTTTTATCAAGTTAACAACACATTATATAAAGTGTTTATTGCAAGTAATGGTGGTCAATCTATACAATCCAATGGCTACATTTTACTTATTAGTTATTTGTTTCTAAAAAGCTGTACTATTTATTTCTCACGTTAACAATACATTATCTGTAGGGTTTATTCCAAGTAAAGGTCATTCTAATCAATCCAGTGCTACAGTTTTCTTGTTAGTTAACTTACTCATAATCTCAACTACTTACTTGGCACCTTAATAACACATTATGTAGAGTGTTTATTGCAAATAAAGGAAAATCTACTCAATCCAATGGCTTCATTTTCTTGTTAGTTAACTGTTTCCAATAATATAAACTACATATTTCTCACATTAATAACAGATTATCTGGAGTGTTTATAGCAAGTAAACATCAATCTAATCCTTCCAGTGGTTATATTTTACTTGTTAGTTAACTGTTTTTAATACGCTGTACTGTTTATTTTTCACGTTAACAACAAATTATGTAGGGTGTTTATTGCAAGTAAAGTTCAATCTCATGAATTCAATTGCTACATTTTACTTATTAGTTAAATTTTTAATTATACGTATTACTTATTTCTCACGTTAAAAACACATTATGTAATGTTTTTATTGCATGTAAAGGTCAATCAAGTCAGTCCAGTGGCTACATTTTACTTATTAGTTAACTGATTCTAAAAACCTGTACTACTTATTTCTCACGTTAACAACACATTCTCTGGAGAGTATATTGAA
Organism: Tachypleus tridentatus; assembly: GCF_004210375.1. Taxonomy (NCBI): domain Eukaryota; kingdom Metazoa; phylum Arthropoda; class Merostomata; order Xiphosura; family Limulidae; genus Tachypleus; species Tachypleus tridentatus. The sequence goes on along the minus strand of NC_134826.1, from coordinate 14,391,074 downwards.
GTAAAAATCAATAAAATCAATCCAGTGGCTGCATTTTCCTAATTAGTTAACTTTCTAATGATTTGTACTACTTATTTTACTCGTTAATAACACATTATTTAGACTGTTTGTTGCAAGTAAAGGTAAATCTAATGAATCCAATGGCTATATTTTACTTATTAGACACCTTTCTAATAATCTGTACGGCTTATTTCTCACCTTAACAACGCATTATGTAAAGTGTTTATTGCAAATAAATGAAAATCTAATCAATATAGTGGATACGTTATATTTATTAGTTATCTGTTTTTAATAATCTATACTACTTATTTTTCTCGTTAACAACACATTATGTAGAGTGTTTATTAAAAGTAAAGGTCAATCTAAACAATCCAGTGGCAATATGTTACTTATTAGTTTACAGTTTCCAGTAATCTGCACTTCTTATTTCTCACGTTAACAACACATTATCTAGAGTGTTTATTGCACGTAAAGATCAATCTTATCAATCCAATGGCTATATTTTACTTATTAGTTAACTGTTTCTAATAATTTGTACTACTTAGTTCTCACGTTAACAACACATTATCTAAAGTGTTTATTGCACGTAAAGATCAATCTTATCAATCAAGTATCTACATTTTACTTATTAGTTAAGTGTTTCTAATAATATAAGCTACATATTTCTCACGTTAAAAACACATTATCTGGTGTGTTAATAGCAAGTAAAAATTAATCTAATCAATCCAGTGGTCACATTTTACATCTTAGTTAACTGTTTCTAATGATCTTCACTACTTATTTCTGACGTTAACAACACATTATGTAGAGTTTTTATTGCATGTAAAGATCAACCTGATCAATCCAGTGGCTACATTTTACTTATAAGTTAGCTGTTTCCAGTAACCTGCACTACTTATTTCTCACGTTAACAACACATTATGTAAAGTGTTTATTGCAAGTAAAGGTCATTTTAATCAATCCAGTATCTACATTTTACATATTAGTTATATTTTTAATAATCTGTACTACTTGTTTCTCACGTTAACAACACATTATGTGGAGTGTATATGCAAGTAAATGTCAATCTAATCAATCCAATGACTACATTTTACTTATTAATTTACTATTTCTAATTAGCTGTACTACTAATTTCTGAAGTTAAGAACACATTACGTAGAGTGTATATTGCAAGTAAATTTCAATTTAATCAATCCAGTTTCTACCTTTTACTTATTAGTTAACTGTTTCTAATAATCTGTGCTACTTATTTCTCACGTTAACGACACTATATATAGTGTATTTATTGCAAATAAAGATAACTCTAATTAATCCAGTGGCTACATTTTACTTATTAATTATTTTTCTGGTTAGTTCTTTCATATTTTTCACATTAACAACAAATTATGCACAGTGTTTATTGAAAGTAAACGTCAATCTACTCAATCCACTGGCCACGTTTTACTTTTTAGTTTACTTTCTTATAAGCTACTATTTATTTCTCACTCTAACAACACGTTATCAGGAGTGTTTAATGCACATAAAGGTTAACTTAATCAATCCAGTTGCTACATTTTACTTATTAGTTAAATGTATTAATTAAGCTGCACTACTTATTTCTCACGTTAACTACACGTTATCTGGAGTGTTTATTGCAAGTAAAGGTCAATTTTATCAATCCAATGGCTATATTTTACTTATTAGTTAACGGTTTCTAATAATCTGTACTACATTTTTCTCGTGTTACAAACACATTATCTGTGGTGTTTATTGCATGAAAGTTCAATCTAATGAATCCAGTGGCTGCATTTTACTTATTAGTTAACTGTTTATAATAATCTGTACTACTTATTTCTCACGTTAAGAACAAATTGTGTGGAGTGTATATTGCAAGTATGGGTCAATTTAATCAATCCAGTGGCTACACATTACTTATTAGTTTACTTTCTAATCATCTGTACTTCTTATTTCTTTCTTTAACATTACATTATGTAGAGTGATTATTGCAAGTAAAGATAAAACCAATCAATCTAGTGGTCACAATTTATTTCTTAGTTAACTGTTTCTAAAATCTGTACCTCATATATATCACGTTAAAACACATTATGTAGAGTGTATATTGCAAGTAAAGGTAAATCTAATCAATCCAGTGACTACATTTTACTTATTAATTAACTATTTCTAATTAGCTGTTCTACTAATTTCTCAAGTTAACAACACATTACGTAGAGTGTAATATTGCAAGTAAATTTCAATTTAATCAATCCAGTTTCCACGTTGTACTTATTAGTTAGCTTTCTAATAATCTGTACTACTTACTTCTCACGTTAACAACAAATTATTTAGAGTGTTTTTTACAAGTAAAGATCAATCTAATCAATCCAGTGGCTACATTTGTTTTATTAGTTTATTGTTTTTAATAATCTGTACTACTTCTTTCTCTCGGTAAGAACACATTATGTGGTGTGTTTATTGCAAGTAATGGTTAATTCAATCAATCCAGTGGCTATATTTTACTTATTAGTTAACTTTTTAACTATCTGTGCTAATTATTTCTCACGTTAACAACACAATATATTGAGTGTTTATTGTTAATAAAGATCAATCTAATGAATCTAGTGGCTATATTTTACTTATTAGTTAATTGTTTTCAATAATCTGTACTACTTCTCTTTTCACGGTAACAACACATTATGTAGTGTGTTTATTGCAATTAATGGTTAATTTAATCAATCCAGTGGCTACATTTTACCTATTAGTTAATTGTTTCGAATAGTCTGTACTACTTATTTCTCACGTTAACAACACATTATTTTGAGTGTTTTTACAAGTAAAGGTCAATCTAATCAATCTAATGGCTACATTTTACTTATTAATTAACTTTTTCTAATTAGCTGTACTACTAATTTCTGAAGTTAAGAACACATTACGTAGAGTGTATATTGCAAGTAAATTTCAATTTAATCAATCCAGTTTCTACCTTTTACTTATTAGTTAACTGTTTCTAATAATCTGTGCTACTTATTTCTCACGTTAACGACACTATATATAGTGTATTTATTGCAAATAAAGATAACTCTAATTAATCCAGTGGCTACATTTTACTTATTAATTATTTTTCTGGTTAGTTCTTTCATATTTTTCACATTAACAACAAATTATGCACAGTGTTTATTGAAAGTAAACGTCAATCTACTCAATCCACTGGCCACGTTTTACTTTTTAGTTTACTTTCTTATAAGCTACTATTTATTTCTCACTCTAACAACACGTTATCAGGAGTGTTTAATGCACATAAAGGTTAACTTAATCAATCCAGTTGCTACATTTTACTTATTAGTTAAATGTATTAATTAAGCTGCACTACTTATTTCTCACGTTAACTACACGTTATCTGGAGTGTTTATTGCAAGTAAAGGTCAATTTTATCAATCCAATGGCTATATTTTACTTATTAGTTAACGGTTTCTAATAATCTGTACTACATTTTTCTCGTGTTACAAACACATTATCTGTGGTGTTTATTGCATGAAAGTTCAATCTAATGAATCCAGTGGCTGCATTTTACTTATTAGTTAACTGTTTATAATAATCTGTACTACTTATTTCTCACGTTAAGAACAAATTGTGTGGAGTGTATATTGCAAGTATGGGTCAATTTAATCAATCCAGTGGCTACACATTACTTATTAGTTTACTTTCTAATCATCTGTACTTCTTATTTCTTTCTTTAACATTACATTATGTAGAGTGATTATTGCAAGTAAAGATAAAACCAATCAATCTAGTGGTCACAATTTATTTCTTAGTTAACTGTTTCTAAAAATCTGTACCTCATATATATCACGTTAAAACACATTATGTAGAGTGTATATTGCAAGTAAAGGTAAATCTAATCAATCCAGTGACTACATTTTACTTATTAATTAACTATTTCTAATTAGCTGTTCTACTAATTTCTCAAGTTAACAACACATTACGTAGAGTGTAATATTGCAAGTAAATTTCAATTTAATCAATCCAGTTTCCACGTTGTACTTATTAGTTAGCTTTCTAATAATCTGTACTACTTACTTCTCACGTTAACAACAAATTATTTAGAGTGTTTTTTACAAGTAAAGATCAATCTAATCAATCCAGTGGCTACATTTGTTTTATTAGTTTATTGTTTTTAATAATCTGTACTACTTCTTTCTCTCGGTAAGAACACATTATGTGGTGTGTTTATTGCAAGTAATGGTTAATTCAATCAATCCAGTGGCTATATTTTACTTATTAGTTAACTTTTTAACTATCTGTGCTAATTATTTCTCACGTTAACAACACAATATATTGAGTGTTTATTGTTAATAAAGATCAATCTAATGAATCTAGTGGCTATATTTTACTTATTAGTTAATTGTTTTCAATAATCTGTACTACTTCTCTTTTCACGGTAACAACACATTATGTAGTGTGTTTATTGCAATTAATGGTTAATTTAATCAATCCAGTGGCTACATTTTACCTATTAGTTAATTGTTTCGAATAGTCTGTACTACTTATTTCTCACGTTAACAACACATTATTTTGAGTGTTTTTACAAGTAAAGGTCAATCTAATCAATCTAATGGCTACATTTTACTTATTAATTAACTTTTTTTAATAATCTGTACTATTTATTTCTCAAAACAACTTTTAAGAACACATTATGCGAAGTATTTTTTGCTTTTAAAAATCAATTTAAACAATCTAGTGGCTACATTTTTCTTATGAATTAAGTATTTTTACTTATTCTTTTACTTTAGGTAAATGTAGTAGAAGTCATTATAAACCTATTTTACGCTATACTTATAAGTCAACTGTTTCTATTAATTTGTCGTCCATTTTTAGGAAAGTTTTGTGTTCTGTAATTTCAACATCAGTGCACATAATTGAACACTATGCTGACCAAATATATATCTTAGGTCACGCTCGTTATTTTTTGTGTTTTTCTCCAGCGTGCTCTGTTCAAAAGAAACATTTTCTTCCGTGAAGGATTCTGTTCATGTGTGGCAACGAAGGAATGAAGAATGATCCATCTCAGCAGACGTGATCAGTTTACAGCACTTGTTTTTCTGTTTATGTGTAATTTTATTTTCTCAAGATTGATAGTTTCGATGAGTTAAAGCAGGTCACAAATAATAAGTGTTTTTGCTGTTTCAAGTCGCATTTTGTAACTTTGGTTTCAATAAACAGACGTAAATCAACAATTGGTTACTTATATACGTACTATTGTTTAATAGAAACAAGTTGTTGCATAAGTACAGCGTTTGAATAAGCTCGAAAACAATCCTAAAATAGGAATGAAATATAATATTAAAAGTTCGTGTTCATTGTTGCATCTGCGCATGTATATTATAAAAATAAAATTAATAAATAATTTAGGACAAACCTCAAGCGTCATCCCACAGACGCTATTAAGTTTATAAAATAATGGAAAAGAGACAACGTTGTCGAAATTTGTTTTGAACTTTGAGAGTAAACGTAAGTTTAGGTAAAAACATACGTTGAAGCATATAACTCAGAAGTCTGTCAAAAGAGATAAAATCATCTGCCCTGAAATAACTCCATAAAATACATAAGTGAATAATGACTCGACATATTTCTTGAACATGTAATGGTCTATTTCTTGTTCAAAGTTCACGCTCAGCAAGGAACACCCATTAATTAACTACTCCCAGTAGGTTATTTTAAAACATATAACCATATTTAAGTCGTGTCCAGCACACGTATATAAAGTACCAGTCTAACTATATTTTAAACTCTTGTTTTTGATGCTCTCCAGCTTTAAATGATGTAGCTGTGAGTTTTAAAGTTATTTTGCATTCAGGTGTTTTTACAGGAAAGATTGCATAAAGGATATTATATTATTTTATGGTGATTTTTAGTTTTACACTTAAATGTAGATTATATATTTTCGTGTATTTTAATTGTTTTTATACTTTGTTAGGTTTCCGCATCCAAATTTTGGGTTTATTATTTTGTTGTAATGTAGTCTGAATTTGTTAAGTAGCCTAAAAATACATTACTGCAGTATTCCAGTACTGTTCTTATTCGTAATGTAATACATTTCTCCTTTTTCTTTAACCTACAATTTCGTACATTGTTTTCCAAGAAGACTGAAGGCTGAAATGCTGAGAAAATATTTAATTATTTAAACATAGATAGCATGTTTATTTTACTACTGTTTAGCTATAAGCTTATAATAGCAGGCAGAAAATAAATCTCTTTGAAAAGCAAAAACGGTAGTTAGTTAAAACTGTTTACGTTCCTCAATAGATAAATAATATAAAATAATTTTCCCCTATATACACCTTTGTTTGAAATCATCTTTGTCTTGACAAGGCTAAAACTTGTGAAATTATTTTCTTATATAGAGGATCTTCAAAAAAGACGGTCTAGTTTTAACCGCATTTATTTACCGAAATTCCTCACTTACAGTATTGATTTTTGTATCAAAGAACACCTGAGGCTTGCTAGGATTTCATTGTGCTGTGTTGTCCCTTAGCAGAATTTACAGCTGTTGTATCAGCATCAATCAAGAAACTCTAGTTGGAATTGTGTAAAAGTTTGGGGGACGTCTGTTAATGATTTTCGATGCCAATGGTTCATGTACTGTAAATGTTTTCGTGACTTAAATCTCTTTGTCCTCGTATGTTCATTGACATCAAATTCAATAGTGTAACTAAGGAACTTCAGTCGATAAATAAATGCAATTAAGACTACAACATCATTTTCTGAATACCCTTTTTGTTCCTGTGGGACTTATAGAAACTATTGAACATTGTTGCTCAAATTTGGGATACAGAAGGAAAGGCAACAATATTATAAATAACGAAACAGCATGGTGGAATTTGTTCCATATGGCAATAATAGGTGTAATTTCACATACACATTTACTTTACATAGCAATAACAGGTGTAATTTCACACACTCATTTGCTTTACATGCCAATAACAGGTGTAATTTCACACACTCATTTGGTTTACATGGCAATGACAGGTGTAATTTCACACACTCATTTGGTTTACATGGCAATAACAGGTGTAATTTTACACATTAATTTGCTTTACATGGCAATAACAGGTGTAATTTTACACACTAATTTGCTTCACATGGCAATAACAGGTGTAATTACACACATACATTTGCTTTACATGGCAATAACAGGTGTAATTTCACACACTCATTTGCTTATCAAACAAAATTTTGTCCTTTTTAATAATTTAAATTCATATATATATATATATCACTTTGCTATCTATTTTAATAGGAGAACAAAATAATTGGGATATTCGACATTTATCAAAATAAAAGTCTGAAGTTTCTGTTTGTTTAGTCTTGAGCACAAAGATGCACAATGAGCCGTCTGTGCTATGCTCACAATGGGTATCTGAACTCGGTTTTTAGCGTTATAATGCCTCATACTGCTCAGCCAATGGAGGATGAGATCATACACGATATCAGGAGAATGCTATAAGAACTAAATAAATATTCAAGATATTGGTCAGGCTAAGAAAACTTTATAAAAATGTGGTATTTACAAAAGGATTGAAGAGTAGAATATCTTATAACATTACAAAGTGCACTGGAAAAGCAGAATTAAAACCACCAAACTCACTATCTGATCACAATATATAAAAACTTATGCTTTAACTCTCTAGATTTTAGGATGTTGTGGCAATTTGATTTACATACTGAAATTCCTGGCAAATGTCTTTTAAGTCTTGCACACGAATTGTAATAGAACATGAATTATTTGTGTATAACAATTTTAGTGAAGCTTTATTCTTTTCTGTGCAAGTCTGTTCACCTCGTACCAAGGTATACGGAATGTAGTGCTTTTGTGATTTGTTAGCTCAACGGAATTGTTTTCGCATACTTATATTTTTGATATCAGCTTTTCTCCTTTGAATTAAGACAAAACACAAACATTTGCAAAACGACTGTTTGTTTTAGACAAGAAAAATAGCAGTTGATAATGATGAAGTGATTGTTGTAACACAGTATTTTTTTGGTAACGTTTGAGATCAAACGAGTGAAATTTGTGACCTAAGATCTCTCCTTTTTTAAGGCTACAGTCGCACAGAAAACATACCAAAATGTAAACAAAATCAATAAAGATTATGACATCTATACTTAGAACTAAAATGCGACAAAAGGTTCCAATTAGGTATAAACGGTGAATAACCTTATTCAGTATATATGTAAATATACATGTAGGTTCGTCATCTATGTAGAATCGCTTATCATCTTATAACTAATTTTTACAGTTGTACTAAACTGCTGTGTACTGAAGCTAAAATATATATTTCAACCGTTTTCTTCTTGTGTTAACGAAGATTATTAGTGACTTTTTTATTGCTTTGGTAAAACATCCTTAACTAGTGCAATGCATTTAATTTTTTAAAATTGTTCCTAATTGTAGGACAAAAATATTAATATTTAATTTATATGTGTTACACTTATTTTAATTTATATATCTGTGTTATGTATATATCAAGTATTGAAATAGTTTCTGTCTATAAGTTATCTGAGTTATGTCTAGAGCGAGTCCATAAACATTTATCACCTGTAATTTAAAATACCTGATTCCAGAAGCACTTTGCATCTATAAGTTTAGTTATAATATAAATTATTTTGGTCAGTTGCTAACTGAATTGTGGAAGATTTGCTATCTGTAAGTTTGGATATAAAGGCCATTGGCATTATGTAGAACAAAATCGGAAATTTAGAACAAAAAATCAGAAAAAATTCACTTGGCAAACTTGTATTTCATTCTTTGTATTAAAAGAACATGGAGGCTGCTCTTAAAGTTATTCTACGAACACTTCTTACAATCCAGGATGTGAATAATTTGGTGAATATGTTTAGAATCCCTTTCACGTACAAATTAAAATATAATATAATATAATTTTTTTAAGTTATTTGTTAAATTATTCCATAAATTATTTGAGTTTTGATCTAGATTTATTGAAAAGTATTTAATCACTTGCTAGATTGATTCAGGGACACTTTCCGCCTGCAGGATTAAAATTTTAATAAATAAACATAAGAGTACAATAAATATTTACTTGTTTATAGAAAAAGTACTGTAGACAGAATACACAAATGAACGTTAGAAATGAATTACAGTTTCTCTTCTTATCGAGGAACAGTTTAAGCTTGTGATTGACGACATGCACCTCAGTGGATTCTACTTATTTGTTACCAAACAATTTTATTCTCTTTGGGTAAATCCCAGAGGAAATGGATTAAGCAAAATACAACACAAGCAATTTTCTATGACATTCTGGAGAACTTTTTTTTTCCGAGAGATGATGCTAAACAAGTGCAACTCAATGTTAGAAAAATAATGTGAGTGAATAAATATAAACATCTTTTGCTGTTTATTTTCTGGTAAATTTTTCTACCGATCGCTTTACCTTGAACACGAAGGTTCTTTAGAAGTTAAGAGAAATATATACACATGTGGTAATTACATTAGACCTGTGTACACTTATATTATGTTAGAATATTTAATACGCTTAGCGTATGAATTTTAATTATATGAACGAGTGAAAAGTATAAAAATCTGTGAAACATCCAAAGGATTAAGGTTTAAACATCTCATTAAGGGGTCGTTGATTATATTAAGATTTTATTAAATAATATCCTGTATTTCAGTTAAATGTTATTACTTTCTTTCTACAATCACAGCATTAGTAGTTTCTGGTGAATTAGAGACAACTTTTCTGACTGAGTCAAGTTATGTTTGTACAGAAATATTGGAAAGGACTTTTTGAATTATTCTTTTATAAGCTGGTTTGTACTTAAAAAAACAACTGAGAAATAATTTTTCCAACTGACAATATTTTTGATGTAATATTTATATGAAACACCAGGATAAAATATTTTCAAACATGATTTAATACGAAATAACATTAAGAATTCTGTTGGCTTTTGAATTCAAATAGACTTTTATGATTTAGTTCACACAAAATCATTATCTATATTTATTCAAATGTGTGCACTGAAACAGCATTTATGGATTTAATTCAAGTGATTTTATATGTAGATAAGCTTTGATAATTTGGTTTTCATCCTACTCCTGAGTGTCCATTGAAAATAACCAACTGTACTATTTTACGAAACCTTGAAAAACTCTTGTGCATGGCAAATAACTTAATGTATCAATGACAACATATTTGAGCTTTCATAGGGTAAAAATAAAGTATGTCATTGGGAAATAGTCGTAGATAACAGGTTGTATTCTCAAGTTTTTCTTATTAGAGGCTTGAACTCTATTCTGAGAATCAAGAGTGCTGGTCTGCAATAAAAGTTTTCAAACGATAGGACCCACATTTTCTTTTTTCACCTCGGGCAATTTTATGTGCATCCACAAAGAAAATATAGATAACGATGATGCACAATGTGGGGCCTTAGTTGGTCAATTTCTTACTAAAGTTCAAGCACAGAACTAAACCTTCCAGTAATTTATTCTGTAAAGTGAAAGTTACATCTTTAAACATTAAGATACGACGAAACAATATAAAGAGACTCATTTAAAATGACAAAGAAGAACACAGTACTCTAGTTTTGTTTTTAATTTAAAAATTTACAGAAGGTCTGTTCTTCCACTTTAACTTTGCAGTATTATCTTTAAAGTCCAGTAATCTAACATTACAGATTATCAGTAGAAATGTAAATGAATGTTGCTTCAATTTTCTCTTCCCTTATTATGCTTGAAGAGAGACACAGTAACTGACTTGTAAAGTGAAGAATTACATATGTATATATCATCTTAATTTAATAATTCAACAAATTAATATTACCTTCCTCAAGGTAAAAGATATTTATAATGTCTAACTCTGACCTGACGCATTCTTTAGTGAATATCTTCATATACTGTGTCAATATTAGAAGAATAAAATTAAATGTATCTCTTTCTAAATTATTTCAAGTCAGGACCTTTGGATCGGAATGGCTACCAACTTCGCCATCCTGGTCTACTGACTAATGCGACATTTCCCTAGCAGTGAGAGGACATATAGCAAGAAAATTGGTTTCTTCGGGACCAGAAAATCCGCGTACATCACGCATTTGTACATCTGCAGGTTTACAAAGTATCAAAACTTTCTGGCCTTGATGGTAAGGGCATCACAGTCGGCGTTAAACTATCCTTGTGTTCAGTTTTTCTACCCAAAACTTTTCAATCAAGGAATGTCTTGCATATCAACGTTAGCATATTTAGAAACAATGATAATAAAGCATACCAATTCCGGTTGCTACTTTACCTGTTCAGTGCCGCAGACGAGATAACTCATCTAAGCCGATCGGTAACACAGTGCCACGGACGAGTAAATTCGTTCTCAATAATACCTAACTTCAACGCTAGATGACAGCACCATACATGCATTTGACCTACTTACAAATTGTTTCACTTTCGATCGACAATGGCGTTCCGAAAAAGTTACAAAATGAAGAAGCATTAGAGTTGTATTGTAGCAGCTGAAATACTTGGCAGTCAGCAGGTTAAAGGCAGCATCAGTAGAAGACATATTATTTTAAGAGTCTGAACCAGAGACAGATTTTTGTGTTCTCAGGTATGTCAAATAGCCACACTGCAATCATTAACAGAAGCCAGAATATTACATCTCGCCTTCACACCAACAGTGAAATAATAAAATATTAAACAACAACAATGACTGTATTCTATCTACACAGGATATGCTATATGAACTTCTTTAATTTAATACATTTTAGTATACTGTATAAACCACTGTAGAAAAGCAATGTTTAATTCTTGAACTTATTATAGCGATAGGTCTTTGGTATCTATAATATTCTGTCATTGTAACAATAGTAAGATATTTTGGTGTATCAGTTTATCATCTTTCTTGACATTCCTTACTGAACATTAATAAATAGCATCGTTATGCATCTAAAGATAAAATTAACTTATTATTATAAAAGT